>NW_024360718.1:0-252 GCF_014805655.1 Passer montanus | reverse complement strand
TCCCGACACCCCCTCCCCAAAATCCCAAAGCCCTCCCAAATCCCAAAATCCCAAATCCCAAACTCCCCCTTTCCTAAAACTTCCGCATCCCGACCGCCCCCTCCCCAAAAACCCAAATCCCAAACTCCCAAACCTTCCGGCTCCCGCCTCCCCCTCCTCAAAATCCCAAATACCTCCCAAAACCAAAACTTCCCCCAAAATCCCAACCTCCCCCCACCCAAACCTTCCGCATCTCGACCGCCCCCTCCCCAA
>NW_024360717.1:0-252 GCF_014805655.1 Passer montanus | reverse complement strand
CGCCCTGCCCGGCGCCGCCGCGCACGCGCCGCGCGCCCGTTTCCGCTTCCGCCCCGACGCGCCGTCACCGTCAGGGGCCGCCGGGAGCGGGAGCGGCGTGAGGGAACGGCGCCGGTGAGGAGAACCGGGGGGGCTCGGAGCGCCTGGAGGGAGCGGGGATGAGCGGGCGGGCTGCTGAGGAGGAGGGAGGGAGGCGCTGGCGGAGGTGGCGGCGGGCCCGGGCCGCGCGGAGCCGCTCGCCCGGCGCGCCGC
>NW_024360716.1:0-252 GCF_014805655.1 Passer montanus | reverse complement strand
GGGGTGGGATCCCCTTTTTTGGGGGGGATCCCCTGTTTTTTGGGGCTCAGCAGGGTGGGATCCCCCACCGGGCCCAGCTCGGCTCCCCTCGGCCGGGAGGGATCCCATCCCGGGCGGGCACGGGACAAACCCCGCGGCGCTCCCCGTTCCCCGGTGGGCTGCGCCTTGCGCCTCGGCGAGAACGCGGGGCCGGTACACCGGAGCGGCCCCGGGGCCGTTACAGTGACACCGGGGCCGGGAGGCGGACACGGG
>NW_024360715.1:0-252 GCF_014805655.1 Passer montanus | reverse complement strand
TGGGGTCTGGAGCATCTCTGTGAGGAGAGACTGAAGGAGCTGGACCTGGTTATCCTGGAGAGGGAAGGCTGGGAGGGAATCCCACCAACCCATGTAAATATCTCTAAGGAATGTCAAGAAGATGGTGCCAGGCTCTCTTCAGTCCAGCAAAAGGACAAGGAGCAACAGCTATGAATTAAAATACAAGTCCCACCTCATCATGAGGAAGGGCCTTCCATGGAATGTGGCAGAGCACTGGAACAGCTGCCCAGG
>NW_024360714.1:0-252 GCF_014805655.1 Passer montanus | reverse complement strand
GGATAAATCCCACCCCCCGATTTAAGCCCTCAGCCCCCAGCCCTGAACCCCCTTTCTGTGCCCCCCAGCAGCTGCAGGAGTCGGGGGCGGCCCCGTCCCCCACGCGGGACGAGAACGAGACCCTCAAGGCCAAGGTGAAGGCGCTGAAGGAGGAGCTGGAGATCAGCAAGAAGGGTAGGGGGCTGGGAGTGGGGTGAAAGGGGAGTTTGGGGTTAAAGGGGGATTTGGGGGGTTAAAGGGGAAAATTGGGGA
>NW_024360713.1:0-252 GCF_014805655.1 Passer montanus | reverse complement strand
TATCACACTGATTTTCGGTTGCTGCTCAGTAGTGCTGACCCCTAAGTCAAGGACTTTCAGTGCCTCGTGCTCTGCCAGGGAGCAGCTGCACATGGATCCAGGAGGAGCATGGCCAGGACAGCCGACCCAAACTGGACAAAGGGATATTCCACACCACAGGATGTCATGCCCAGTCTGTAAATGGGGGGACTTGGCCAAAAGTTGCCAATTTCTGCTCAGGGATGGGAGGAGCATTGGTCAGCAGGTGATGAG
>NW_024360712.1:0-252 GCF_014805655.1 Passer montanus | reverse complement strand
TTGGGGACATCGCGAAGCCACCGCCCCCCCCAGCATGGGGACAGCGGGATTGTCCCCAGAGGTGTCCCCTGGGAGGGGACAGTGACAGGCCACACGCGGGAGGGGGATGGCATTTATTGTCACCTGCGGGGACGGGGAGGGGTGGCACTGGGCAGGGGACACGTGGGGTGACACCGCGGTGTCACCAGGGGTGGCTGTGGGTGACTGGGGCAGCGCTGCAGGGGACACTGCCACCGGGGAGGGGACATTGCC
>NW_024360711.1:0-252 GCF_014805655.1 Passer montanus | reverse complement strand
AGCCTGGGTGGAGACCAACTGCACCTGAACAATCACTGCTGGAGATCAAGACAGTGGGAGCTATCACAGGAATTGCATTCATATGTCAAGTTCCCGTAACCTCGCCACCAGCCATCACTGCCTGGCAGGAACTACATTGTCAAACACAACCCGGAGGAGGAGGACAGCATGAATCTGCTTGACCAGCATTCATCGCTGGCCAGGAACTGTATTCTCCAGTCCAGCTGGAAGAAAGGAAACAACATGAATATG
>NW_024360710.1:0-252 GCF_014805655.1 Passer montanus | reverse complement strand
GGGGGCACTGGGGGGGCACTGAAGGATTTGGGGGGGGGTCCCCAGGAGGAGCTCGGAGCCCCCGTTGAGCTGGACGAGGAGCTGGAGATCCACAGGTACCCCCAGACCCCCAATTTTGGGGACCCCAGACCCCCAGTTTGGGGTCCCCTGACAATTTTGGGGTCTCCCTGATTCCCCCTCCCCAAATTTGGGGTCTCCAGGCCCCTCCCTGTCCCCATTTCGGGGTCTCCATTACCCCCCCCCGCCCCAATT
>NW_024360709.1:0-252 GCF_014805655.1 Passer montanus | reverse complement strand
TATGTTTGTTGCCATACAGTCTCAAAAGCCAAATTGATACATGCTTTGGATTGAGCCTGTAGCCCCAGAGGAAGTAGGGTTATTTCCAGGTACTTTGGAGGATCTCTAATAGCTGCTCTGGCTGCATAAAATCAGGAAGAGTCTGAACATTTTTTAATTACTTCTCTGCAGCAAGAGTGAGCCATCAGCCTTGTTTTAATCCTCTTCCTGGGTGAATGAGCTTATTGCTCTGTTAAATGGCCAGTACAGGGA
>NW_024360708.1:0-5187 GCF_014805655.1 Passer montanus | reverse complement strand
CTGCACCCGGTACGCGTCTGCGGGGACACGGGGGGGGTCACACCGGGAATCACACCCGGAATCGCACCGGGAATACTGGGAATCACACCGGGAATCGCACCGGGAAACACAGCGGGAATCGCACCGGGGGGAGTTACACCGGGAATCACACCGGGAATCGCACCGGGAATTACACCGGGAATTACACTGGGAATTTCACCGGGAATTACACCGGGAATCACACCGGGAATCACACCCGGAATTACACCGGGAATCACACCCGGAATTACACTGGGAATCACACCGGGAATCGCACCGGGAATCACACCGGGAATCACACCCGGAGTCACACCGGGAATCACACCGGGAATCACACCGGGAATTGCACCCGGAGTCACACCGGGAATCACACCGGGAATTACACCAGGAAACACACCAGGAATACCAGGAATCACACCCGGAATTACACCAGGAATTACACCGGGAAACACACCGGGAATTGCACCGGGAATCGCACCCAGAGTTACACCAGAAAAACCAGGAGTTACACCGGGAAATACGGGAATACTGGGAAATAACAGGAATTACACCAGGAGTTACACCGGGAATTACACCGGGAAATAACAGGAATTACACCGGGGAACACCGGGAATTACACCGGGAAATAACAGGAACTACACCGGAGAACACCGGAAATTACACTGGGAAACACCGGGAGTTACACCAGGAGTTACACCGGGAATTACACCGGGAATTACACCGGGGAATACTGGGAATTACACTGGGAAACACCGGGAGTTACACCAGGAGTTACACCGGGAATTACACCGGGAATTACACCGGGGAATACCGGGAATTATACCAGGGGATGCACCAGGGAACACCGGGAAGTGACACCAGCAAATGTCACCGGGAGTTACACCGGGAAACGTCACCGGGAGTTACACCGATTTGGGATTTGGGATTTGGGATCGGGATTGGGATTGGGATATGGGGTATGGGGTGTGGGGTGTGGGAGAGATCGGCCCGCGCCTCCCACGGCTCCTTGCGGAAAATCACCGCGATGTCCTCTGCAAAACAGCGGGAATTCCTTGGGAATGGGGAATTTGGGAATGTGGGATTTGGGATTTGGGATCGGGATTGGGATGGGGATATGGGGTATGGGGTGTGGGGTGTGGGAGAGATCGGCCCGCGCCTCCCACGGCTCCTTGCGGAAAATCACCGCGATGTCCTCTGCAAAACAGCGGGAATTCCTTGGGAATGGGGAATTTGGGAATGCGGGAATGTGGGATTTGGGATTTGGGATCGGGAATGTGATTGGGAATAGGATCAGGAATGGGGTATGGGATTTGGGATTTGGGATTGGGGTATGGGGTGTGGGATATGGGAGAGATCGGCCCGCGCCTCCCAGGGCTCCTTGTGGAAAATCACTGCAATGTCGTCTGGAAAACAGCGGGAATTCCTTTGGGAATGGGGAATTTGGGGTTTGGGAATGTGGGATTTGGGATTGGGAATGGGATTGGGAATAGGATCAGGAATGGGATCAGGAATGGGATCAGGAATGGGGCACAGGAGAGATCGGCCTGCGCCTCCCAGGGCTCCTTCTGTGAAATCTCCGCGATGTCCTCTGGGAACTTGGGAATTGGGGATTTGGGATTTGGGATCGGGGTGTGGGATGGGGATGTGGGCTGGGAACGGGGGCGGTGCCCCAGGTGTGATCCCAGCAGTGCCCAGCTGTGCCCAGGTGTGATCCCAGCAGTGCCCAGCTGTGCCCAGGTGTGATCCCAGGTGTGATCCCAGCTGTGTCTGCTCTGCCCAGGTGCCCCAGCTGTGCCAGGTGTGCCCCAGCTGTGCCCAGCTGTGCCAGCGGTGCGAGGTGTGCCAGCTGTGATCCCAGATGTGACCCCAGGTGTGCCCCAGCTGTGCCCAGCTGTGATCCCAGGTGTGTTCCCAGGTGTGCCCCAGGTGTGATCCCAGCTGTGCCCAGCTGTGCCCAGGTGTGCCCAGGTGCCCCAGGTGTGCCCAGGTGTGCCCCCGGGGCAGGTACCTTTCTGGACCTTGTCGCAGAGCAGGTAGAGCTCCTCCCCAGGTGTACCCAGGTGTGCCCAGCTGTGCCCAGGGGTGCCCAGGTGCCCCAGGTGTGCCCAGGGGTGCCCAGGTGCCCCAGGTGTGCCCAGGGGTGCCCAGGTGCCCCAGGTGTGCCCAGGGGTGCCCAGGTGCCCCAGGTGTGCCCAGGGGTGCCCAGGTGCCCCAGGTGTGCCCAGGGGTGCCCAGGTGCCCCAGGTGTGCCCAGGGGTGCCCAGGTGCCCCAGGTGTGCCCAGGGGTGCCCAGGTGCCCCAGGTGTGCCCAGGTGTGCCCAGGTGTGATCCCAGCTGTGCCCAGGTGCCCCAGGTGCCCCAGCTGTGCCCAGCTGTGCCCGGGGCCCGCGTTACCTTTCTGGACCTTGTCGCAGAGCAGGTAGAGCTCCTCCCCGCCTGTGCAGGGGCCGCTCTCTTTGTTCATGCGGCAGATGCGCAGCTCCGACGTGTTCGTGGACTCTGGAACGTTCCGGAACTCGAACATGGGAAAATGGGGGGAATGGGGGAAAACAGGGCAGAAATGGGGAAAAATGGGGCAGAAATGGGGAAAATGGGGCAGAAATGGAGGAAAGCGGGAGAAAATGGGGGGAAAGGGGGCAGAAATGGGGGGAAATGGGGAAAAATGGGCGGAAATGGGGAAGAATGGGAAGAAAATGGGGCAGAAATGGGGAAAAATGGGTGGGGAATAGGAAAAAATTGGGAAAATGGGAAAAAATGGGGGAAAACGGTGCAGAAATGGGGAAAAACAAGAGGAAAATGGGGCAGAAATGGGGAAAAATGGGCGGGGAATGGGAAAAATTGGAAAAACGGGGAAAAATGGGGAAAAACAAGAGGAAAATGGGGCAGAAATGGGGAAAAATGGGCGGGGAATGGGAAAAATTGGAAAAACGGGGAAAAATGGGGAAAAACAAGAGGAAAATGGGGCAGAAATGGGGGAAAATGGGCGGGGAATGGGAAAAATTGAGAAAATGGGGAAAAACAGGAGAAAAATGGATCAGAAATGGGGAAAAATTGGAAAAATGGGGCAGAAATGGGGGAAAACAGGAAAATGGGGAAAAACGGGGCAGAAATGGGGCAGAAATGGGGGAAACGGGGGAAAATGGGGGGAAAATGGAGACAAAATGGGGAAAAATTGGGGAAAATGGGGAAAATAGGGGGAAAATGAGGAAAAATAGGAGGAAAATGGTGCAGAAATGGGGAAAATGGGGAAAATGGGGCAGAAATGGCGAAAAATGGGGGAAATGGGGGCAAATGGGGCAAAAATGGGAAAAACCAGGGCAGGAATGGGGGGAAATGGGGCAGAAATGGAGGAAAACACAGGAAAATGGGAGAAAACCAGGGGAAAATGGGGGGAAATGGAGGAGAGGTGGGGAAAAAACAGGAGAAGCTGGGAAAATGGGAAAAAAAGGAAAAATGGGGGGAAATGAGGAAAAAAACCCAGGGGAAAATGACAGAAAGCAGGGAAAGGTGGTTCTGAATTGAGCCCACTGGAAAAATGAGGAAAAAATGGGGGAAAACAGGGAAACCAGGGGGAAAAATGGCCAAATGGGGGAAAAAGGGAAAAAATCAGGAGAAACTTGGAAAAACCAGGGGGAAAAAAGAAAAATACCAGAAAAATGACCAAAAAAAAGGGGGAAAATCCAGGAAAAATTGGAAAAATGGGGTAAAAAACATCAAAAAAAACGGGGGGAAAAGGGAAAAACAGAGAAAAACCAGGAAAATTGGGAAAAAAGGGGGAAATTGAGGGAAAAGAGGAAATTCTGACCGTTGAAGGGGTCGATGCCGAGCTGCAGCTTCTTCTCGATGGCGCTCTCGATTTCCTTCTTCTTCACACACTGAATGCCCAGGTTGCTGAAACTGCCGGGAATCCCAAAATTCCCACATTTTTCTCGGCCCCTCCCGAATTCCCCTGCCCGGAAACGCCCCAAAACCCCAAAAAACAGCAAAAAAAAAGGCAAAAAAAGGCAAAAAACCCAATTAAAAAATGTCAAAAATAATCTCAAAAAATGAGGGAAACCCCAGAAAATTCCATGAAAATTCATTTATTGGGATATTCCCGGGTTTTTCTTGAGTTTGGGGATTGAGGAGCCCCCGGAAGAGCCTCAAAAATGCCTCAAAATTCCAGAAAAAAACCCACAAAAATGCCAGGAAAATGGGGAAAAATCTGAGAAAATCCCTAAAATTCCAAGAGGATCCAACCCAAGGGATTTTCCCAGATTTTCCTTGCACTTTGGAAGGGTTTGAGGCTCTAGGAGCACTGGGCAGAACCCAAAAACCACCCAAAAACTGCCTGAAAAATGCCCAAAATACCCAAAAATGCCTGAAAATTTGTCAGGAAAAGGGAAATAATCTGGAGAATCCCTAAAATTCCAACAGGATCCAACCCAAGGATTTTCCCAGGTTTTCTTTGCACTTGGGATAGGTTGGAGGCTCGAGGATCACTGGATAGAACCCAAAAAATGCCCCCAAAATGCCCATAAACCATCCCAAAAATGCCCGAAAACGCCCAAAAACCTCCAGGAAAAGAGAAAAATTCTGGAAAATTCCCCAGAATTCCAACAGGATCCAATCCAAGGAATATTCCCAGATTTTCCTTCCATTTTGGAAGGGTTTGAGGCTCGAGGATCACTGGATAGAACCCCAAAACCACCCAAAAAATGCCCATAAACCACCTGAAAAATGACTGAAATTGCCCCAAAAATACTGGAAAAACTGGAAAAATTCTGGGAAATTCCCCAGAATTCCAACCTGATCCAACTCTAGGGATATTCCCAGATTTTCCTTGCACTTGAGATGGGTTTGAGGCTTGAGGAGCACTGGGCAGAACCCAAAAACCACCCAAAAACTGCCTGAAAAATGCCCAAAATACCCAAAAATGCCTGAAAAATGTCAGGAAAAGGGAAAAAAATCTGGGAAATTCCCCAAAATTCCCACAGGATCCGACCCAAGGGATTTTCCCAGATTTTTCTGTGCTTGGGATGGGTTTGGGGCTGGAGGAGCACTGGGCAGAACCCAAAAAACACCCAAAAAATGCCTGAAAACACCTGAAAATATCCAGGAAAAGGGAAAAAAAAATCTGGAAAATTCCCTAAAATTCCCCAAAATTCCAACGGGATCCAATCCAAGGGA
>NW_024360707.1:0-252 GCF_014805655.1 Passer montanus | reverse complement strand
GGGCGGGGGGGCGGGCGGGGCGGCCGCTCGGCATCACCGGCAGCGGCACCGGGCACCGGCCCCGGCCCCGGCACCGCGCACTGCGCGCGGGTACAGGCAGCAGCACCGGGACCGAGCAATGCGCACCGGGCACCAGGACCAGCACCGCACACCGGGCACTGGCACCACGCACTGGGTACCAGCACCGGGCACTGGGCATCAGCATCCAGCCTTGGCATTCGGCTCTGGCATCAATGCCTGGCACTGCCCTGG
>NW_024360706.1:0-252 GCF_014805655.1 Passer montanus | reverse complement strand
AAAAAATTTTTTTTAAAAATCCCCAAAAATATTTAAAAAATCCCCCCAAAAATAAAAAAAATCCCCCCAAAAATTAAAAGAAAAACCCAAAAAATTCCAAAAAACCCAAAAATTAAAAATGATAATGAAAAAAATCCCTAAAAATCAAAAAAATCCCCAAAAATCCCCCAAAAAATCCCCCCAAAAATTAAAAAAAATCCCCCCAAAAATTTTTAAAAATCCAAAAAATAAAAATGAAATTTTTAAAAAATC
>NW_024360705.1:0-252 GCF_014805655.1 Passer montanus | reverse complement strand
CGGCGCTGCGGATGCCGCTGCGGGGGGGGGTCCCGGTGCTCCGGGGGTCCTGGCGCTGCAGATCGCGGTGTCCCGGTTCCGGTTTTTTGTGGGGGGGGGGTCCCGGTGGTCAGGAGGGCCGAGCCCCCCCCGCTGCGGTGCTCCGGCGTTGAGGGGGGGTCTCCTCTGGCTGCGGCGCCCCCCGAGCGGCGGGCGGGGGTCCCGGCGCTGCGGTTCCCGTTGCCCCCCCCCCGGGAGGGGGTTGCGGTAATT
>NW_024360704.1:0-252 GCF_014805655.1 Passer montanus | reverse complement strand
AGGCCCGCGGGGGTCACCCTGCCCCCCCCACCCACCCGGGGGGCTCCGGGGGGGCTCGGGGGGGGTCCCTGAGCTATTTTTAGCCCGCGGGTTCCTTATCGGCCCGGCCAGGGGCTGCGGGGGGGAGGGGCGGGAAGTGGGGGCGCCCCGATAAGAGCCGCCCCTCCCCCCCTCCCCAAACCCCAAAAACCCCAAAAATGCCCCGAGAACGGGGGGGGATGGGGGCGATGGGTCCGGCCACGGCTCCGGCCA
>NW_024360703.1:0-252 GCF_014805655.1 Passer montanus | reverse complement strand
AAAATTTGGGAGCCCCAAAATCCTCCCTGGCCAATCAGGGAGCTCGAAAGATTCCAAGGAATGGGGGAAAAGTCACAAATTGACCCAAAATAATTCGGAAATTCCAGGGGGAATTGGGTCAAAAAAAAATCCAAATTCTCCCCTAAATCCACCCAGGAGCCCCAAAATCCTCCCCAGTCCTTCTCAGGATCCCCAAAATCCCCCAAATCTTCCCCAAAATCAACCCAGGACCCCCCAAAATCCCCCAAATCC
>NW_024360702.1:0-252 GCF_014805655.1 Passer montanus | reverse complement strand
TGGGGCGGGGATTTGGGATTTGGGGGTTTCTGGGGGCGGGGATTTGGGGTTTCGGGGTTTAACCCTCACGTTGCCGTAGATGTGCTGCAGCGCCTCGCGGGCGCTGGGCACGCCCAGGTCGGTGTTGAGCACCAGGCGCAGCCCCGAGGGCGTCTCCAGGTAATGCAGCCGGTACTTGCTGGTGTGGAACGACACGAACCCGTCCCGCCTGCCGCCGCTAAGGAGCAAAATTCCCCAAATTCCCAAATTCCC
>NW_024360701.1:0-252 GCF_014805655.1 Passer montanus | reverse complement strand
GGGATTTTGGGAGGGAAAATAACCAAAAATTTGGAATTTTGGGGGAAAAATTGGGGTTGGGGGAGGGAAAATCCCCAAAAATTGGGAACTTGGGGGAAAAAAAATGGGAATTTGGGGGGGAAAAGGGATTTTGGAAGGAAAAACACCCAAAAAATTGGGATTTGGGAGGGAAAACACAGAAAAATTGGGAATTTTGGGCAAAAAAATGGAAATTTGGGAGGGCAAATCCCCAAAATTTTGGGGTTTGGAGAA
>NW_024360700.1:0-252 GCF_014805655.1 Passer montanus | reverse complement strand
CCTGCAGATTTGGGGTGAAGTGGGGGTGTTCCCTGGAATGGATATTTGGGGGGGATTTGGTGGTACAGAAATGTTCTGGAAATTTGGGGTGCCCTAGGGACACTCCATACTCCAGGGATGCCCCAAGCCTGGATATTGGGGTGCCCCAGGTTCACTCCAAACCTGGATATTTGGGGTGCCCCAGGGACACTTCAGGGATGCTCCAAAATTGGATATTTGGGGTCCCCTGGGGATGCCCCAAACCCGGATATT
>NW_024360699.1:0-252 GCF_014805655.1 Passer montanus | reverse complement strand
AATTGGTGTGCAACTCTGACATAATCTGAAAGGTCCAGCTGGATAATGAGCAGCAGCTTTGGAAAAGAGCTTATCTGAGCAGCCAGCCTGTTCTCTTAGTCATGTGCTCTACAGAGGTGGCCCAGCACTGGAGTTGTTTGTTTAGCGCTTGTCTACTTCCTCCCTTTAATTTCTTTGTATCATATTTGCTGCTTCTAAAACCTTCTGAGGGTGAGACTATTATAGGATTAGTTGTTTCCATTTGTTGCTGGA
>NW_024360698.1:0-252 GCF_014805655.1 Passer montanus | reverse complement strand
CTCACAGATGGTGCTAGAGCCCCACCTCACAGCTCTGGTCAGCCAGCCCAGTGCCCCCAGGGTTCAGGTCACCCCCTGAAGCCGGGGCTGTGGAAGTGCCAGGCTGCACCAGGCAGCTCCTGGAGACAATTCCTGACTACAGAGGGGCAGCACATTCTTTTTCCTGTGCTTACTGTCACAGAAAGGGAACCTGGTGGTGTGTCCTCTGTGATAGATGAGTAATACAATTAACAGACA
The DNA here is from genome assembly GCF_014805655.1 of Passer montanus. Taxonomy (NCBI): domain Eukaryota; kingdom Metazoa; phylum Chordata; class Aves; order Passeriformes; family Passeridae; genus Passer; species Passer montanus. Next base: position 15 of record NW_024360698.1, on the reverse strand, counting down.
AATATCATGTATATA
>NW_024360697.1:0-5197 GCF_014805655.1 Passer montanus | reverse complement strand
TGGGAAAATCCTCCAAAAATCACAGGAAACATCACAGGGAAAATCCCCCAAAAAATCCAGGAAAATGCCCCAAAAATCTTGGGAAAATCCCCCAAAAATCACAGGGAAATCACAGGAGAAATCCCCAGAAAAATCCTCCAAAAAATCCCAGAAAAATCCTAAAAAAATCCCGGGAAAATCACAGGGAAAATCCTCGGAAAAATCATCCAAAAAATCCCAGAAAAATCCTAAAAAAATCCGGGAAAATCCAAAAAAATCCTCAAAAAAATCCCCCAAAAAATCCGGGAAAATCCCCAAAAAAATCCCGGGAAAATCCTAAAAAAATCCCGGGAAAATCACAGGGAAAATCCTCGGAAAAATCATCCAAAAAATCCCAGAAAAATCCTAAAAAAATCCGGGAAAATCCAAAAAAATCCTCAAAAAAATCCCCCAAAAAATCCGGGAAAATCCGTAAAAAATCCTGGGAAAATCCTCCAAAAATCACAGGAAAAAATCCCCAGAAAAATCCTCAAAAAATCTGGGAAAATCCTAAAAAAAAATCCTGGAAAAATTCTCAAAAAATCTGAGAAAAATCACAGGGAAAATCCCCAGAAAAATCCGGGAAAATCCTAAAAAACTCATGGAAAAATCCTCAAAAAATCACAGAAAAATCACAAGAAAAATCCTCAAAAAATCCAGGAAAATCCAAAAAAATCTGGGAAAATCCTAAAAAAATCCCAGAAAAATCTGGGAAAATCCTAAAACATTCCTGGAAAAATCCCTGGAAAAAAATCTCAGAAAAATCCTGGGAAATTGTGGAAAAATCCCCAAAAATCCACAAAAGATAATGGAAAAATCCAAGAAAATTCCCCAAAAAATCCCCAAAATTCCCTGAAAAAAAAAAAACTCCCACAAAAAACCCCCAAAATCCCAAAATTTTCTGGGGATTTTTCCTGGACTTCTTCAGGATTTTCTGGGGATTTTCCCAGGATTTGGGATTTTTTTCCTGGGAATTTTGGGGGTTTTTTCTGTGTTTTTCTGGGATGTTTTTCCCAGGAATTTGGGAATTTTCCAGGATTTTTGGGGGATTTTTCGGGGAATTCTGGGGTTTTTTTCTGTGTTTTCCCAAGATTTTCTGGGATTTTTGGGTTTTCTGTATTTTTCTGTATTTTTCTGGGATTTTTCCAGGATTTTCTGGGATTTTTTTCCCAGGAATTTGGGAATTTTCCAGGATTTTGGGGGATTTTTCGGGGAATTTTGGTTTTTTTTTTTTTTCTGTGTTTTGCCAGGACTTTCCGGAATTTTTCTGAGATTTTTGGGGTTTTCTGTGTTTTTCTTTATTTTCCTGGGATTTTTCCAGGGATTCCTGGGATTTTTGGGGGATTTTGGGAATTTTCCAGGAATTTTGGAGGATTTTCCTGGGAATTTTGGGGTTTTTTCTGTGTTTTCCTGGGATTTTTCCAGGACTTTCTGGGATTTTCCTGGGAATTTTGGGGTTTTTTCTGTGTTTTCCCAAGATTTCCTTGGATTTTCCAAAGATTTTCTTGGGATTTTGGGGTTTTCTGTATTTTTCTGTGTTTTCCTGGGATTTTTCCAGGACTTTCTGGGATTTTCCTGGGAATTTTGGGGTTTTTTCTGTGTTTTCCCAAGATTTTCTGGGATTTTCTTGGGAATTTTCCAGGATTTTTTGGGGGAATTTTTTCTGGGATTTTTTGGGAATTTTTCTGGGATTTGACCAGGATTTTCTTGGGATTTTTGGAGAAATTTTCTGGGGTTTTTGTGTTTTCTGTGTTTTCCTGGGATTTTTCCCAGGATTTTCTGGGATTTTTTTGGGAATTTCCCAGGATTTTTTGGGATTTTCCTGGGAATTTTGGGGGTTTTTTCTGTGTTTTCCCAAGATTTGCTGGGGTTTTTGTGTTTTCTGTATTTCTCTGTGTTTTCCTGGGATTTTTCCAGGGTTTTCCTGGGATTTTTCCAGGGTTTCCTGGGATTTTTCCAGCCACAGCAGACGGAGCGGGGGCGGCCCCGGAGCCGCCGGAATTCCAGAACTTTCCAGGGGGGGGAGGGGCAGGGATGGAGAATTCCGGGATTTCAGCTCCTGCTCCCTCCTGGAATTTATCCTGCAATTTTGGGCCTTTTGTCCCAATTTTATTCCAATTTTATTCCATTTTTATCCCCTTTTTATCCCTTTTTAATCCCATTTTTTATCCTTAATTTATCCCTTTTTTATCCCATTTTTATCCTTTTAAAATCTCTTTTTACCCCATTTTTACCCCATTTTTATCCCTTTTTATTCCAATTTTTTACCCCTTTTTATTCCCATTTTTTATCTCTTTTTAATCCCATTTTTATCCCATTTTTTATCCCTTTTTATCCCATTTTTTATCCTTTTAAAATATCATTTTTCCCCCATTTTTATCCCTTTTTATTCCCATTTTTTATCTCTTTTTAATCCCATTTTTTTATTCATTTTTTATCCCATTTTTATCCTTTTATAATCTCATTTTCCCCCCACTTTTACCCCATTTTTATCCCTTTTTTGTTCCCATTTTTATCCCTTTTTAATCCCTTTTTTATCCCATTTTTTGCTTTTAAAATCTCCTTTTTCCCACATTTTTCCCCATTTTTACACCTTTTTAAATCCTTTTTTTAATCCCATTTTTATCTCTTTTTATCCCTTTTTAATCTTATTTTTATTCTACTTTTATCCCATTATAACCCTCTTTTATCCCTTCTTTTACCCAATATTTATCCTGTTTTTATCCCATTTTTACCCCATTTTTATTTTCCCAGGTTTTTCTGGGATTTTTCCAGGATTATCCCAGAATTTTCTGGGGGTTTTCCAGGATTTTCCCAAGAATTTCCCTGAAAAAAACCCAAAAAACCCTGGAAAAAATTCTAAAATTTCTAATTTCTTTCTAAGATTTTTCCAGGATTTTTCTGGGATTTTTCCAGGTTTTTCCTGGAATTTCTCTGGTTTATCCCCAGGATTTTTGTGGATTTTTTCTGGGATTTTTTCCTCCATTTTCCTGGGATTTTTTCCCAGGTATTTCCAGATTTTTCCAGGATATTTTTGAGGATTTCCAGGATTTTTTGGTGATTTTCCCAGGAATTTTTTTGCAGATTTTCCCACATTTTTCCCAGGATTTTCCCGGAATTTTTCCTGGTTTTTTCCCAGGATTTTTTTGGGGTTTTTTGGGGATTTTTGGGGGGATTTTTTTGGGTTTTTTGTTGGATTTTTTTGAGATTTTTTGGGGGGATTTTGGGGGATTTTTTTGGGATTTTTGGGGGGATTTTTTTGGGTTTTTTGTTGGATTTTTTTGAGATTTTTTGGGGGGATTTTGGGGGATTTTTTTGGGATTTTTGGGGGGATTTTTTTGGGTTTTTTGTTGGATTTTTTTGAGATTTTTTGGGGGGATTTTGGGGGATTTTTTTGGGATTTTTGGGGGGATTTTTTTGGGTTTTTTGTTGGATTTTTTTGAGATTTTTTGGGGGGATTTTGGGGGATTTTTTTGGGATTTTTGGGGGGATTTTTTTTAGGATTTTTTGGGATCTGCTCCCAGATTTTCCCAAATTTTCCCGTTTTCCCCCCAGGCCATCGCGCACTACGAGCAGGCGGCCGATTACTACCGAGGGGAGGAATCCACCAGGTACCCGAGCCCGACAGGTCCCAAAGCCCAGGGATCCCAAAGCCCAAATCCTGACAGATCCCAAATCCCAGGGATCCCAAATCCTGACGGATCCCAAATCCCAGGGATCCCAAAGCCCAACGGATCCCAAATCCCGACGGATCCCAAATCCCAACGGATCCCAAAGCCCAATGGATCCCAAAGCCAGATCCCAAATCCCAACGGATCCCAAATCCCAACAGATCCCAAAGCCAAATCCCAAATCACAACAGATCCCAAATCCAGATCCCAGCAGGTCCCGGGAGTCCCAGATCCCACTGGATCCCAACAGATCCTAAATCCCAGTCCCAACAGATCCGAGGGAATTCCGACAGGTCCCAAATCCAAATCCCAGCGGATCCCAAGAGGCCTCAAATCTGGATCCCAACGGATCCCAACAGATCCCATGGAATTCCAACAAACCACAGGGGACCCCAAATCCCAACAGATCCCGAGAATCCCAGATCCAGATCCCAGCGGATCCTGAGGGATCCCAGCCCCAAACCCCAAGGGATTCCAGAGGATCCCACCCCAAATCCACCCTCATCTCAGGGGATCCCGGATCCCGAGGGATCCCAGCAGATCCAAACTGATCCCGAGCCAAACCCCAATGGCTCCCAGAGGATCCTGGCCCGAATCCCAACGGATCCCGGTGGATCCCAGACCCAGAGCGATCCCAACGGCTCCCGGGGATCCAGAGGGGTCCCAGCTCTGAATCCCAACGGATCCTGGTGGATCCCAGCAGATCCCGGGGGGGTCCCAGACCCCAAATGCCAGCGGATCCCAAACCCAGACCCCAAATCTCCACGGATCCCAGGGGATCCCAAACCAAACCGATCCCGAGGGATCCCAAAGGATCCCGACCCGAATCCCAACTGAGCCCGTTGGGCTTTGGGTTGGGATTTGGGGGTTTTGGGGGGTTTTGGGGGGGATTTTTGGGATTTGGGGCTTTTGGGGGGGATTTTTTGGTTTTTTGGGTGGGATTTTGGGGCTTTTGGGTGGGATTTTGGGGGTGTTTTGGGTGGGATTTTGGGATTTGGGGGTTTTTGGGGGGGATTTTTTTGGTTTTTTGGGTGGGATTTTGGTGGGATTTCTGGGATTTTGGGTGGGATTTGTCATTTTTCGGGTGGGATTTTTGGGATTTTGGGTTTTGTTGCCAATCCTGCCCCGGTCCCGTCCCCAGCTCGGCCAACAAGTGCCTGCTGAAGGTGCCTGGATTTGGGATTTTGGGGGGATTTGGGTGGGAATTGGGGTTTTTGGGTGGGATTTGCGGGTTTTTTGGGTGGGATTTTTGGGTTTTTTGAATGGAATATTTGGAATTTTGGGGTTTTTGGGAATTCTTTCGCCCGGTCCCGTCCCCAGCTCGGCCAACAAGTGCCTGCTGAAGGTGCCTGGATTTGGGATTTTGGGGGGATGTGGGTGGAAATTGGGGGTTTTCGGGTGGGATTTTTGGGTTTTTTGGGGTTTTTTGGGTTTTTTGAGTAGAATATTTGGGATTTTGGGTTTTTTGGGAATTCCTTCCCCCGGTCCCGCCCCCAGCTCGGCCAACA
>NW_024360696.1:0-252 GCF_014805655.1 Passer montanus | reverse complement strand
TCACTGAAGGTGAGGTATTTGCTAGAAAATTGTTATGTAGCTGTTGCATAGATACTATTTTACATCGGACATAAGACAAATTCTGAATGAGACAGAATTCCTGTAGCTCTGTAGAATGCACCATTGTGGTGTAAGTGACAGAACTGATAAATTTGGCTAAGTGGTGTATGATATTTAAAAATTGAAAAGTGTCATCTGCTTTTACTGTGTTTCTAATGTCACTTCTTAGGTATATTTCCACCTTCTCCTGGC
>NW_024360695.1:0-252 GCF_014805655.1 Passer montanus | reverse complement strand
ACGCCCCCCCGGTGCTGCAGGTGAGTGGGGGAGGGGCGGGGGCGGGGCTAAGGGGGGAATGGGCAGGGCTAACGAGGCCACGCCCCCCGCAGGTGCGGCAGGAGCTGACCCCGCCCACCGAGTTCTACGGGCAGGGCCAGAGCGGCTTCCAGCAGGTGGGCGGGGCCTAAACACCGGGGGCGGGGCTTAGGCACACCTGGGGGCGGGGCTTAAACACCTGGGGCGGGGCTTGGAGTCACATTGGGGCGGGGC
>NW_024360694.1:0-252 GCF_014805655.1 Passer montanus | reverse complement strand
AACAGAAGTGGTATCTATTGGTACCTTTGGTTAAATATTCCAGAACATATTGGGAATAAATCTTCCAGAAACATTACCAAATTCAGTGTTTTTCCATGGAAAGTGAAAGGGACATTTGATTTTTGAGAAGGAAATTTTAAGCACAGACAAATAGAGGAAAAATTAATTTTGTGTTAAAGGATAATGTGCATGGGGAGGCAATGAAAATTAAAGATTCATCTTAACTGTAATCATTTTAGAGTCAAGAAAATT
>NW_024360693.1:0-252 GCF_014805655.1 Passer montanus | reverse complement strand
AAACTGGGACCTGGGACCCCAAACTGGGATCTGGGGCCCCACACTGGGACCTGAGACCCCAGACTGGGATCTGGGCCTACAAACTGGGATCCCAAACTGGGACCTGGGCCCCCGAACTGGGATCTGGGGGGCTGGTTGCATCCTGGCGCCCCAAATTGGGACCTGGGATCCCAAAATGGGGGACTGGGCCCCCAGACTGGGATCTGAGACCCCAAACTGGGAGCTGGGACCCCAAACTGGGGGACTGGGACC
>NW_024360692.1:0-252 GCF_014805655.1 Passer montanus | reverse complement strand
CAGTATAGACCAGTAACAACCCTGAGCCCACCCTGAGCCCCCCAGAGCCTGCCCTGAGCCCCCCCAGTGCCCCCAGCCCCGGGGAGCACAGCAGTGAGAGCACCCGGACCCACCCCACCATCCGCGTGAGTGCCCCAGTATGGACCAGTATAGACCAGTATGGACTGGGACCCTGCCTGAGCCCCCCCAGTGCTCCCCAGTGCCCCCCAGTGCCCCCAGCCCTGGGGAGCACAGCAGCGAGAGCACCCGGAC
>NW_024360691.1:0-252 GCF_014805655.1 Passer montanus | reverse complement strand
CCAGGCATGGTGCAAATTTCATGAGATCCCGCGCAGCCTTCCTCTTCTCCCAGATGAAGCTTTTCAGGACAGAGAACTGGATTCCTTCCACCTCTGTGAAGCACCTGGAGCTATTATAGCCAGCCTTAACCTCTACTTGAAGTCCCACCATGTCCCTTCCACTGAAATTGCATAGCTAATACTCTGAACCATATCATGAAGCCAGTGACACCCTTATGATGACCATGGATGACGGTCTGATAGCAAACACAT
>NW_024360690.1:0-252 GCF_014805655.1 Passer montanus | reverse complement strand
TGCCGGTGGCTGGACAGGAGGCTGTCGGTCTCCAAGGAATACCTCCCGTCCCCCTCCGAGTGCACACTGGGCGTCTCCAGGAATTCCTTGTCGTTCCAGGTGCCCACGGTCCCATCCAGAGCCTGGTAGCGGATCTCTATGGAGATGCTGGTCTGCAAGACAGGGAGACACCATCAGCGCCCATGGAATATCCCGAGAAATCCAAAAAGCGGGAAGAGCATCGGCTGTTGGGTGTATTAGCCTTGCTGATCC
>NW_024360689.1:0-252 GCF_014805655.1 Passer montanus | reverse complement strand
CTCCTGCTCTCGGCGGCGCCGCTGCCCCGCGGCGCCCGCGGATCGGAGCCCGTCGGGCCGGCGGAGCCGTCGGGCGGCGCGGGCCCCGGGGAGCGGTTTAAGATCGAGGGCCGGGCCGTGGTGCCCGGGGTGAAGCCGCAGGACTGGATCGCGGGGGCCCGGGTGCTGGTGGACGGGGAGGAGCACGTCGGCTTCCTGAAGTGAGCGGCGGGCGGGGCGGGGCGGGAGCGCGGGCGGCACGGCCTGGCCCGG
>NW_024360688.1:0-252 GCF_014805655.1 Passer montanus | reverse complement strand
GCGTGGCCAAGGAGGGTGGGGCTAAGGAGGGAGGGGCCCTGGGGGAGGAGCTAAAGAGCAGCTTGGGGGGCGTGGCTAAGGAGGGAGGGGGTCAGGGTCAGGGTGGAGCCAGGGGGCGTGGCTAATGAGGGAGGGGCTCAGGGCAGGGCGGAGTCAGGGTCAGGGCTGGGAGGGGCTCAAAGTTGGGCAGGCTTAGGGGGCGGGGCTAAAGAGGGAGGGGCTCGGGCAGGGCTAAAAGGGGAGGGGCTTAAG
>NW_024360687.1:0-252 GCF_014805655.1 Passer montanus | reverse complement strand
TGTTACAGCAGTGCCAGAGCCTGCTTTACTCAGTCCCTGGCTCAGCTGGCAGCACAGCAGCTCCCAGTGCAGGAAAGGGTGACCTGAGTGAAAAACGGGGAAAAACCACCAGGAACCTCTCTGGCACTCACCTTCCTGGGCACAGGGACATACTTGGGAGAGTACTCTGCTGGGAAAATGTTCACTCCAGCTCTTTTCAAAGCTGCTCTGAGGGCAAAAGGACTCATCCATTTTCCTGTGATGTGGGAAAGC
>NW_024360686.1:0-5041 GCF_014805655.1 Passer montanus | reverse complement strand
TCCCAATTTTTTTCTTAATTTATTCCCATCTATTCCCAATTTTTTCCTAATTTATTCCCATTTATTCCCAATTTTTTTCTTAATTATTCCCATTTATTCCCATTTTTTTCCCTAATTATTCCCATTTTTCCGGGATTTTTTCCTGGATTTTTTCCCATTTTCCCCATTTTTATTTCCATTCATTCCCCATTTTCCCTGGGGGTTTTTTCCCATTTTTCACCCATTTCTTCCCAATTTATTCCCCATTTTTCCCACAGCTTTTCCCCCATTTATTCCCCATTTTCCCCGGTTTTTGCCCCATTTATTCCCCCCATTTATTCCCCTTTACTCCAATTTTTTCTCCATTTGTTCCCATTTATTCTCAGGTTTTTTCCCATTTTTTTTCCCATTTCCCCCCTTGTTTTCCTGTTTTTTCCCATTTATTCCCTTTTTTCCCCCCATTTTTTCCAATTTTCCCCCCATTTATTTTCCTTTTTTTTTCCGAATTTTTCCCCGAATTTTTCCCCAACTTTTCCCCAATTTTGCCCCACAATTTCCCAATTTTTCCCCAATTTTTTCCCAATTTTCCCCCGAATTTTTCCCCAACTTTTCCCCAATTTTTCCCCAAAATTTCCCAATTTTTTCCCAATTTTCCCCAATTTTTTTCCGAATTTTTCCCCGAATTTTTCCCCAACTTTTCCCCAATTTTGCCCCAAAATTTCCCAATTTTTCCCCAATTTTTTCCCAATTTTTCCCAAAATTTTTCCCCAACTTTTCCCCAATTTTGCCCCAAAATTTCCCAATTTTTCCCCCCATTTTTTCCAATTTTCCCCCCATTTATTTTCCTTTTTTCCCCCCATTTATTCCCAATTTTTCCCCCATTTATTCCCAATTTTTTTTCTTAATTTATTCCCATTTATTCCCAATTTTTTTTCCCTAATTATTTCCATTTTTCCTGGATTTTTTCCCATTTTTATTTCCATTCATTCCCATTTTCCCCGGGGTTTTTTCCCATTTTTCACCCATTTCTTCCCAATTTATTCCCCATTTCCCCCCATTTATTCCCCATTTTCCCCCCATTTATTCCCCATTTTCTCCCATTTATTTCCCTTTTTTCCCCATTTTTCCCATTTTTCCTGCTTTTCCCCCATTATTCCCCCCCGTTCTTTCCCCCCTTTTATTCCCCCTTTCTCCCTTCCCTGTTAATCCCTTTTTTATCTCCTTTTTCTCCTTTTTTTCCCCTTTTTTCCCCTTTTTTTGTCCTTTTTCTCACCCTTTCTTCTCTATTTTTCCTCTCTTTTTTGTCTTTTTTCCCCTGTTTTCCCCCCATTTTTTCCCGCTTTTCTTCCCCCATTTCCCCCTGATTTTTCCTTTATTTTCTCCCATTTTTCTTCACTTTTTTCCTCACTTTCCCCATTTTTAACAATTCTCCCACTTTTCCCCCCATTTCCTCCATTTCTTGGGTTTTTTTCCACTTTATTCCCATTTCCCCTTCATTTTCCCCATTTATTCCCTTTATTCCCCCTTTTTTTCCTGTTTTTTTTTAATTTTCTCCCATTTTCCCCAATTTATTCCAATTTCCCCCCATTTTTCTCCCCATACCCCCCTTTTTTCCTATTTTTCTTGGGTTTTCCCCCATTTTTCCCAATTTTCCCTCATTTTATCCCATTTCCCCCATTTTCCCTCCTAGTTTTTCTTGCTTTTTCTCCCATTTTCCCCCTGGTTTTTTGCCCATTTTCCTCGGGTTTTTCCCCATTTTCCCCCCATTTATTTCCCAATTTTTCCTCATTTTTTCTCCTGTTTTTTCCCATCCTCCCTTTCTCCCTTTCTCCCATCCCTGCTAATCCCTTTTTTTTTCTCTTTTTTTCTCTTTTTTCTCTTTTTCCTCCCCATTTCCCCCCCTTTTTTCAATTCTTTTCCCAGTTTTTCCCTGTTTTTTCTCATTTATCCCCACTTTTCCCCCATTTTCTCCAATTTTTTCTCATTTTTCCTGCTTTTTTTCCCCATATATTCCCATTCTTCCCATTTTTCCCCTGTTTTTCCCCCATTTTCTCCAATTTTTTCTCATTTTTCCCACTTTTTTCCCCATATATTCCCATTCTTCCCATTTTTCCCTGTTTTCCCCCCATTTTTCATGGTTTTCTTCCATTTTCCCCAGTTTTTCTTCCTCTACTCCCATTTTTCCCTATTTTTTTTTCATTTTTCCCCATTTTCATTGGGTTTTCCCCCATTTTTTCCTGATTTCCCCCATATTCCTCTGCTTTTTTCCCATTCTTTTCCTGGGATTTTCCATTTTTCTTCTTTTCTTCCCATTTTTCCCTGGATTTTTTTCCATTTATTCCCATTTCCCCCCATTTCTTCCTTTTTTCCCATTTTTTCCCCTTTTTTCCCCTTTTTTCCCCTTTTTTTCCCTTTTTTTCCCCCCCCCCCCCCCCCATTTTCTCTTGGTTTTTTCCCATTTTTCTTGCTTTTTGCCCCATTTCCTCCCCGGAATATTTTCCCCCTTTATCCCCCCCTGAGCCCTCGGGTTTTCCCCCATTTTTCCCAATTTTCCCTCATTTTATCCCATTTCCCCCATTTTCCCTCCTAGTTTTTCTTGCTTTTTCTCCCATTTTCCCCCTGGTTTTTTGCCCATTTTCCTCGGGTTTTTCCCCATTTTCCCCCCATTTATTTCCCAATTTTTCCTCATTTTTCCCATTTTTCTTGGTTTTTTCCCCACTCCCCCTTTCTCCCCCTCTCCCTCTCTCCCATCCCCGCCAATCCCATTTTTTTCTCCTTTTTTCCCCTATTTTTTCCTGTTCTTTCCCCATTTCCCCCAATTTTTCTCCCCATTTTCCCCTATTTTTTTTTCCATTTATTCCCTTTTTGAATTTTTCCCTATTTTTTTCTTCCTTTTTCCCCTATTTTCTCCCCATTTTTTCCCATTTTTCTTGGTTTTTCCCCATTCCCCGTCTCCCCCCTCTCCCTCTCTCCCATCCCCGCTAATCCCATTTTTTCCTTTTTTTCCTCTCTTTTTTCTCTTTTTTTTTCTCTTTTTTCTCCCTTTCCTCCCCATTTTCCCCTCTTTTTCCAATTTTTTCCCAGTTTTCCCTGGTTTTTCTCATTTATCCCACTTTTGCCCAATTTCCCCCATTCTTGCCCGGTTTTTTCCCAGTTTTTCCCATTTTTTTCCCCATTTTTTCCCCGTTTTTCCCGTTCATTCCCATTTTTTCCTTTTCCCCCCCATTTTATTTTGTTCTTTTCCCTTTCCCCCTCTCCATTTGCTCCCAATTTTCCCTCTGGTTTTTTTTTCCAATATTTTCCCCTATTTTTCCCAGTTTTTCTGGGTTTTTCCCACTTTCTCCCATTTTCTCCCCATTTCTTTCCCTTTTTTTGAATTTTTCCCTATTTTTTTTCTTGTTTTTTCCCCTATTTTCTCCCCATTTTCCCCATTTTTCTTGTTTTTTCCCCCATTTTTCCCCCCTGGAATATTCCCCCCCCCCTTCTCCCATCCCCGCTAATCCCTTTTTTCCTCTCTTTTTTCTCTTTTTTTCCTCTTTTTTTCTCTTTTTTCCTCTTTTTTCCTCTTTTTTCCTCTCTTTTTTTTCTCTTTTATTCTCTTTTATTTTCTCTCTTTTTTTCTCTTTTTTTCCTCTTTTTTCCTCTTTTTTCCTCTTTTTTTCTCTTTTTTTCTCCATTTTTCTCTTTTTCTCTTTTTTCTCTTTTTCCTCTATTTTTTCCCTATTTTTTTGTTCTCTATTTTTTTCTCTTTTTTTCTCTATTTTTTCTCCTTTTTTCTCTTTTTCTCTTTTTTCTCTTTTTCCTCTATTTTTTCCCTATTTTTTTGTTCTCTATTTTTTTCTCTTTTTTTCTCTATTTTTTCTCCTTTTTTCTCTTTTTTCCTCTTTTTTTTCTCTTTTTTTCTTCCTCTTTTTTTTTTTGCTCTTTTTTCTCTTTTTTTTCTATTTTTTCTCTTTTTTTCTCTTTTTTCCTCTTTTTTTATCTTTTTTCTCTTTTTTTTCCTCTTTTTTCCTCTTTTTTCTCTTTTTTCTCTTTTATTCTCTTTTTTCTCTTTTTTCCTCTTTTTTCTCTCTTTTTTATTCTCTTTTATTTTCTCCATTTTTCTCTTTTTCTCTTTTTTCTCTTTTTCCTCTATTTTTTCCCTATTTTTTTGTTCTCTATTTTTTTCTCTTTTTTTCTCTATTTTTTCTCCTTTTTTCTCTTTTTTCCTCTTTTTTTTCTCTTTTTTTCTTCCTCTTTTTTTTTTTGCTCTTTTTTCTCTTTTTTTTCTATTTTTTCTCTTTTTTTCTCTTTTTTCCTCTTTTTTTATCTTTTTTCTCTTTTTTTTCCTCTTTTTTCCTCTTTTTTCTCTTTTTTCTCTTTTATTCTCTTTTTTCTCTTTTTTCCTCTTTTTTCTCTCTTTTTTATTCTCTTTTATTTTCTCCTTTTTTTCTCTTTTTTTCTCTTTTTTTCTCTTTTCTTTCTCTTTTTTTCTTTTTTCTCTTTTTTTTCTCTTTCCCTCCCTTTTTTCTCTTTTTTTCTCTTTTTTTTCCTCTTTTTTCTCTTTTTTCCTCTTTTTTTCTCTCTTTTTTCTCTCTTTTTTCCTCTTTTTTTTCTCTTTTTTTCTCTATTTTTCTCTCCTTTTTTCTCTATTTTTCTCTCTTTTTTTCTCTATTTTTCTCTCTTTTTTTCTCTATTTTTCTCTCTTTTTTTCTCTATTTTTCTCTCTTTTTTTCTCTATTTTTCTCTCTTTTTTTCTCTATTTTTCTCTCTTTTTTTCTCTATTTTTCTCTCTTTTTTTCTCTATTTTTCTCTCTTTTTTTCTCTTTTTTATTCTCTTTTATTTTCTCTTTTTTCCTCTTTTTTTTCTCTTTTTCCCTCTCTTTTTTCTCTTTTTATTCTCTTTTATTTTCTCTTTTTTCCTCTCTTTTTTCTCTTTTTTCCTCTTTTTTTTCTACTTTTTTCTCTCTTTTTTTCCTCTTTTTTCCCCTTTTTTTTTCTTTTTTTCTCTCTTTTTTTTCCTCTTTTTTTTTCTTTTTTTTCTCTTTTCCTCCCTTTTTTCTCTCTTTTTTTCTCTTTTTTT
>NW_024360685.1:0-252 GCF_014805655.1 Passer montanus | reverse complement strand
GAAAATGGGAATTGTGGATCCTCGTGCAACTCCTCATCCTCCTTGGAAAAATAACCCCAGTTTTATGTGGTTTTTGGGGAAAAATGGGATTTTTATGGGTTTTTTTGAGAAAAAATGGGGATGTCGGTTTTTTTGAAGGAAAAAAAGGGATTTTTATGGGTTTTTTGAGAAAAAAGGGGGATTTTATGGGGTTTTTTGGAAACAACAACGGGGATTTTGCGGTGTTTGGGGAGGAAAATGGGAATTGTGGAT
>NW_024360684.1:0-252 GCF_014805655.1 Passer montanus | reverse complement strand
CTCTCTCCCCGGAGGGCAGGGGCTCTCTCTCGGCTCCAGCCCGGTTCCCGTGTGACACCGGAGCTGCTGGGGCACAAAGGCAGCCTTGTCCCGGCGCGATGAACCCGAGCACGGCTCACGCGGAGATCCGGCCGGTCCGGCGGCACCGATCCGTGCCGAGCCGCTCCCGGCTCCGAGCTGCTTCACGTTTACACAAAAACGGTTCTGTCCCCTCCGCCAGCCCCGAGCCCCGGCCTGCTGCCTGTCACCCTG
>NW_024360683.1:0-252 GCF_014805655.1 Passer montanus | reverse complement strand
TTGTTGAGTGCTGGAGTCCTCTCAGCCCTGTGAAACCATGGAGTGTCAGAAGCACTGTCCCATCTGGGTCACCAAAAACTGTCACCAAAATAAACCCTCTAAACCCCAGTGTGTATTAAGAAGCAGCATCACCTTATTGCAGTGCTGGGTGCAGGGGGATAACCCCACCTAAAATGCCTGCCTGGCTCAGGGGGTTACAGGTGTTTATTAACCTGAAATATCCATACTCATTACACAGGTGATTATAGAAGA
>NW_024360682.1:0-252 GCF_014805655.1 Passer montanus | reverse complement strand
ACACCTTGGAGAGGGCACAGAGATCTCCCGAGGAGGGGTTTTGAGGCCGTGGACACATGAGCACTACATATGGACAATGGAGCTCTGTCCTCTGTGCTGTTGTGGTGGTTTTGCATCTTGAAAGCGATGTCCTAATAGAAGCTGCTAGGAGTTTCCTCTGTCTCTGTAAAAAAAAAAAACAACCCAATCAGTAATTAGCTCTGAAAGCTGACAATCTGTTAAACACTAAGGAAACTGTACATGCCTCTGTGA
>NW_024360681.1:0-252 GCF_014805655.1 Passer montanus | reverse complement strand
AATGGGAAAAATGAGGCACCTCTACCCAGGAACAGGAGAACCCTTTCCTCACCATAAATACTGTACTCTTACTCTACCTGATTTTGGACTGTTAACACAATTTGACTTTCAAATCTCAAGATAAATTCACAGGATTGGCAGCTCAAATAAACAAAACAAAACCTTGCAATGTGTTAAGTGAACAAGTCTGCTTTGGCATTGCTCAAGTCACACTGAACTCCACAAGGCCATTGTGACAGACTTTCTCCCAGA
>NW_024360680.1:0-252 GCF_014805655.1 Passer montanus | reverse complement strand
AAAAAAAAAAAAATCACATCAGATTTTTTCAATGTTCCCATGTTTTTTTTCCTAAAACTTGTGGGAAATTCAGCAGGAACTAAACAAATAAAGAGCTTTTTACAGGACTTTTTCAGGCTGTGGCACCCCTGGGACCAGGCCAGGAAGGTTTTCTGCAGCCACCAGACTTTCCAACCCAGCTCCTGTCACCCTGCGTGTCCTGCTGCCCTGGCTTGGTTTGGAGCAGATTTGTGTTTTCTTGGCAGCTTAATC
>NW_024360679.1:0-252 GCF_014805655.1 Passer montanus | reverse complement strand
TGGGGGGTTAAAGGGGATTTTTGGGGGGTTTTAGGGGGTCTCAGGGGGTGAAGGGACTCGGGGTGAAGGGAATGAGGGATTTGGGGCTGAAATTTTGGATTTTGGGGGTGGATTTTTGGATTTTGGAATGCATTTTGTCACGGATTTGGGCTGAATTTTGGATTTTGAGGCTGGATTTCAGATTGGGGTGGATTTTATTTTGGGCTCAATTTGGGGCTGAATTTTACATTTCATTGGATTTGGGGCTGATTT
>NW_024360678.1:0-252 GCF_014805655.1 Passer montanus | reverse complement strand
CCTACAGCATTTTCCTGGAGAAACTGGCTGCTCGTGCCTCGGTCTGGTGCACTGTTCACTGGGTTAGAAGCTGGCTGGGTGGCAGGACCGAGGGAGTGATGAACGGTGCTGCCCCAGCTGGCGATCTGTCATTTGTGCTGTTCCCCAGGAATCAGTGTTGAGGCCAGTTTAGTATGTGCATTGATGGTGTGGATGAGGGGATTGAGACAGCAAGTTGGATGGAAGTGTTGCTCTGCTGGAGGGCAGGAAGGC
>NW_024360677.1:0-252 GCF_014805655.1 Passer montanus | reverse complement strand
TATTCTGTCGATGCCATCCCAGCAGGTTAATTTCTTCTGCACTATGGATGTTGCAATATATCATAAGTAACAGAGAAAGACTCCCAAAAACCTGAACATCTAATTTAAATATTTATAATTTAATAATTTATTTATTTATTAACAATTATTTTGTTTATTTACAATATTTATTACTAACAATTCTTCATCCTTATCATCCTTATCCTTCACCCTTTCCTCTATAAGATCAGGGATAAAATCCAAACTGACTGT
>NW_024360676.1:0-252 GCF_014805655.1 Passer montanus | reverse complement strand
CAACATGACAACAGCTGTCTGGAGAGGAGCAACTTGCAACAATTAGCAAAGTGCAAATACTCTTTGAACCGGGATGTGCAAAATCTAATGGTCCTAGAGCCATTTGATCCAAGCAAATCCTATGACCAAACTTGATTCAGGCAGGACACACAAAATTTCTTATATGCCCTTCATTTTTACCTAAGTTGTATGTCAATAAATACAGAGGATCAACGTCTGGACTACATGTTAAGGGACATAGTAATAAGGAGA
>NW_024360675.1:0-5207 GCF_014805655.1 Passer montanus | reverse complement strand
GAAAAAAAGGGGGGAAAAGGGGGAAAAAGTGTTTAAAGTTAGGAAAATGAGGGGGTAAAGGGAAGAAAAATTATTTTAGTATGCGAAAATGGGGGGAAATGGGATTTGAGGGGCTGGGGATCAATTTGGAGGGAAAAAAAGAGGTTTAGGATGGGGAAAAGGAGATTTTTGGGAGGAATTAAAGGGTGAAAAACTGATTTAGAGAGAAAAAGAGTGTCGAGAATGGGAAAATAGGGGGGAAAGGTGATTGGGGGGGAATTATGGGGTTCAAGAGTTTTGGGTGTAGCGTGGGTGAGCAAAAAGGGATTTTTGATGGGAAATTTGAGCTCTGAGGGGGTCCCAGCCCCCAAATTTTGGGGTCTCGCCGAAGGAGGAGGAGGAAGGCGGCACATGGAGGTGTGCGGACAGCGAGGAGGAGGAAGAGAAGGAGAAGAAGGAGGAGGAGGAGGAGGAAGGCGGCACACGGAGGTGTGCGGACAGCGAGGAGGAGGAGGAGGAGGACAAGGACAAGGAGAAGAAGAAAGAGGAGAAGAAGGAGGAGGAGGAAGGCGGCACATGGAGGTGTGCGGACAGCGAGGAGGAGGAAGAGAAGGAGAAGAAGGAGGAGGAGGAGGAGGAAGGCGGCACACGGAGGTGTGCGGACAGCGAGGAGGAGGAGGAGGAGGACAAGGACAAGGAGAAGAAGAAAGAGGAGAAGAAGGAGGAGGAGGAAGGCGGCACATGGAGGTGTGCGGACAGCGAGGAGGAGGAAGAGAAGGAGAAGAAGGAGGAGGAGGAGGAGGAAGGCGGCACACGGAGGTGTGCGGACAGCGAGGAGGAGGAGGAGGAGGACAAGGACAAGGAGAAGAAGAAAGAGGAGAAGAAGGAGGAGGAGGAAGGCGGCACATGGAGGTGTGCGGACAGCGAGGAGGAGGAAGAGAAGGAGAAGAAGGAGGAGGAGGAGGAGGAAGGCGGCACACGGAGGTGTGCGGACAGCGAGGAGGAGGAGGAGGAGGACAAGGACAAGGAGAAGAAGAAAGAGGAGAAGAAGGAGGAGGAGGAAGGCGGCACATGGAGGTGTGCGGACAGCGAGGAGGAGGAAGAGAAGGAGAAGAAGGAGGAGGAGGAGGAGGAAGGCGGCACACGGAGGTGTGCGGACAGCGAGGAGGAGGAAGAGAAGGAGAAGGAAGAGAAGGAGAAGAAGAAGAAGGAGGAGGAGGAGAAGAAGGAGGAGGAAGGCGGCGGCCGGAGGTGTGTGGACAGCGAGGAGGAGGAGGGAGAGAAGAAGAAGAAGGAGGAGGAGGAGGAGGAAGCTGGCAGCCGGAGATGTGTTGGCAAGGAGGAGGAGGAGGAGGAAAAGAAGGAGAAGAAGAAGGAGGAGAAGGAAGAGGGGGAGGAAGGCGGCGGCCAGAGGTGTGGGGACGACAAAGGGGAGGAGGAGGAGGAAAAGGAGAAGAAAAAGATGAAGGAGGAAGGTGGCACCCAGAGATGTGGGGACAACAAGGGAGACGAGGAGAAGAACAAGAAAAAGAAGGAGAAAGAAAAAGAGAAGGAAGAACAGAAGAAGAAGAAAGAGGAAAAGAAGGAGAAAGAGGAGGAGGAGGAGAAGAAGAAGAAGGAGGAAGGTGGCACCTGGAGATGTGGGGACAACGAAGACGAGAAGAAGGAGGAGGATGAAGATGGCACCTCTGGACGTGGGGACATCGAGGATGAGGAGGATGATGTCACCTCTGGACGGGGACAGTGCCCAGGAGGAAGAGGAAGATGAAGATGTCACCCCTGGACGCAGGGACGAGGCTGAAGGAGGTGGGAGCCTTGGAGGTGGCTTTGGGGACATGGGGACACCATTCAAATCACCCCTTTTTTGGGGGGACACCCCGTTTAACGGGGGACGCTTCATTTTGGGGGGAAAATCCCGAATTTTGGGTGAAAAAACCCGGATTTTGGGGGTTTATTTAATTAAAGTAAACGCGAGGTCGCGGGTTGGAATCCCACCGGTTCCTTTCACCGGGGCACCCCATTTTTGGGAGGACACCCCCACTTTAGGGGGGCCACACCCTGCTTAACTTCATTTGGGGGAAAAATACCGAATTTGGGGAAAAAAACCCAAATTTTGAGGAAAAACCCCGATTTTGGGGGTTTATTTGGTTAAAGCACCTGGTTAAAGTAAACGGGAGATCGCGGGTTCGAATCCCGGCAGCGCCTTTTACCGGGGCCCCCATTTTTGGAGGGACACCCCCACTTTAGGGAGGACACCCCCCTATTTAATTCGGGACAATTCCTTTTGAGGGAAAAAATCCCGAATTTTGGGGAAAAACCCGCCAATTTTGAGGAAAACGCCCGAATTTTAGGGAGTTTGTCTGGTTAAAATACCTGATTAAAGTAACCAGGAGGTCGCGGGTTCAAATCCCGCCGGTGCCTTTTACCGAGGCCCCCTCCCCTTTTTGGAGGGGACGCCCTCAGTTTAACGGGGGACATTCAATTTGGGGGAAAACCCCAAATTATGGTAAAAACCCCGGATTTTGGGGGATAAAACCACAAATTTTGGGGATTTATTTGGTTAAAGTAACCGGGAGATCGCGGGTTCGAATCCCACCGGCGCTTTTATTGGGGCACCCCATTTTTTGGGGGGACACCCCCCCTTTTTTGGGGGTTCACCCCATTTTTCGGGGTGCAGAGAACACACACACACAGTTTAGAAGCTTCCAAACTCTTTTTCAAAAATCCCCCCCAAATTTTCCCAAATCCCCCCAAACCCCCCGTCCTCACCCACGACGGTGAGGGGCACGCGGAAGGGCAGCAGGGGGAGCCCCCCCCGGCCCCAGAAGACGCAGGGGGCGAACCCCAAAATGCCCTTGAGGCGGCGCTGGAGGCGGCGCAGCAGCGAGGCCTCGCTCAGGGGGGGCTGATGGAAGGCGTCCTGCTCCCCAAAAACGTACACGGGCACCAGCGGGGCCCTGCCGCGCCCCGAAATCAGAGGGGGCACCCCGAAATCCGAAATGGGCATCCCGAACCCCAAATCGGGAGATTGAACCCCGAAATTTGGAGATTGAACCTCGAAATTGTGCCCGTGGACCCCGAAATTTGGAGATTGAACCCCGAAATTGTGGCCCTGGAACCCCCAAAAAATTTGCCTTTGAACCCCAAAATTTGGTCCCGAACCCCAAACTGGGAGATCGAATACCGAAATATGGAGATTGAACCCCGAAATTTGGAGATTGAACCCCGAAATTTGCTCCTGGAACCCCCCAAAATTGTGCCCCAAAACCCCAAAAATTGGCCCCTGGACCCCAAAATTTGGTCCCGAACCCCAAACTGGGAGATCAAATCCCGAAATTTGGAGTTCGAACCCCAAACTGGGAGATTGAACCCCAAACTTTGGAGATCGAACCCCGAAATCTGGAGATTGAACCCCGAGAAATTGTGGCCCTGGACCCCAAAATTGAGGCCCTGGAAACCCCAAAAAATGGTGCTCCTGGAACCCCCAGATTGTGCTCCTGGAACCCCCGAAAATTTGTGCCCCTGAAACCAACCCCGAAATTTTCCCTTTCAACCCCAAAATGGTGCCCCTGGAACCCAAAATTTGGTCCCGAACCCCAAACTGGGAGATCGAACCCCGAACTGGGAGATTGAACCCCGAAATTGTGGCCCTGGAACCCCAAAGTTTGGCTGCTGGAAGGCGTCCTGCTCCCCAAAAACGTACACGGGCACCAGCGGGGCCCTGCCGCGCCCCGAAATCACAACGGGGTCCCCAAATTAAAATCGGCACCCCGAAATCCCAATGGGGCACCCCGAACCCAAAATCGGGAGATCGGACCCTGAAATCTGGAGATTGAACCCCAAACTGGGAGATTGAACCCCGAAATGTGGAGATTGAACCCCAAAAAAATTTGCCCTTGAACCCCAAAATTTGGTCCCGAACCCCAAACTGGGAGATCAAACCCTGAAATTTGGAGTTTGAACCCCAAAATTGGGAGATTGAACCCCAAAATTTGGAGATTGAACCCCGAAATTTGCTCCTGGAACCCCCCAAAATTGTGCCCCTGGACCCCAAAAATTGGCCCCTGAACCCCAAAATTGTGCCCCTGGAACGCCCAGGCAGCGCTGGCTCACCGGGCACAGCCCTGGAAACGAACCCAAAACTGTCAGAAATCCCAAAAATATAAAAAAAAACCAAAAATTGAGAAAAAACCCAGTGAGAAAAGGGTTAAAATTGACCTTAAAACACCGAAAATTCACCTAAAACCCCCAAAATTCCCCAAATCTGACCCCAATCCCAGTCCAGGCAGCGCTGGCTCAGCGGGCACAGCCCTAAAAAATAAATCCCAAATCCGTCAGAAATCCTAAAACAGAAAAAAATCCCCAAAAAAATCCTAAAAATGGGAAAAAACCCGGTGAAAAAAGGGTTAAAATCGACCCGATAACAACGAAAATCCCCTAAAATTGACCCCAAAACCCCCAAAATCCCCCAAATCTGACCCCAATCCCAGTCCAGGCAGCGCTGGCTCACCGGGCACAGCCCTAAAAATTTACCCCAAATCCGTCAGAAATCCCAAAACGCAAAAAAAACCCAAAAATCCCAAAATAATAATAATTTTTAAAAAGTGAAAAATAGTCCTAATATTGACCCCAAAACCTCCAAGTCTGACCCCAAAAAGCACTGGTTGACCGGGCACAGCCCTAAAAACAAATCCCATGTCGCTCAGAATTCCCAAACCCCAAAAAACCCCATTAAAAAACCCCTAAAAATCCTGAAAGACCCAAAACCCCATAAAACCTCATAAAAATCCCATCAAATCCTACAAAATTCTATAAAACCCTATAAAACTTCCATAAAATCCCACAAAATCCCATAAATTGCCCGGTGGCCATGGCGTACTCGCGGTAGATCGGCAGCCGGAACGGCCCCATCCAAAACCCCAAAAATGCTCCCAAAAAAACCCAAAAAAAACCCCAAAAAACCCCAAAATCCCATAAAACCCTATAAAACCCTATAAAAACCCTATAAAACCCCATAAAAACCCCACAAACTGACCAGCGGCCATGGCGTACTCGCGGTAGATCGGCAGCCGGAACAGCCCCACCCAAAACCCCATTAAAAAAACAACAAAAAACCCCAAAAAACCCCAAAATCCCATAAAACCCTATAAAACCCTATAAAAACCCTACAAAAACCCCATAAAATCCCATAAGCTGACTGGTGGCCATGGCGTACTCGCGGTAGATCG
>NW_024360674.1:0-252 GCF_014805655.1 Passer montanus | reverse complement strand
ATTTTGTGATTCCATGAAATCATCTAGTCGTGCTTCAAAGTAGAGAAAAAAAGGAGAAAATATGTAAGAAAAGCTCATGGGCATTCTGTTTCCTTGAAAAGATGCCACACATCTCTTGATTGTTTGTCTGAACATGTGACTCAAGGATACAGGTGTATTTTCACCTTTCAGTGCCAGACTCCCAGTTGAGCCTATACCCATCTTTCTTGGAAGGAGCTTTTTCCTACCTGTTAGGCCCACACAGGAACCAGT
>NW_024360673.1:0-252 GCF_014805655.1 Passer montanus | reverse complement strand
CACTACATTGTTTTTCATACACTAAAGAGGCTCCCCTGCCACCCCTTCCCCTTCTAAACAGAAGCTTGAAATGAGTGGGTTTAGATTTTCCATTGATGCTGGTTCCTGTCAGAGCATTTATTTCCAGTTTTTCTCCTCTCGAGCTGGCTGCTCCCTGTGGCACTCAGACCTTAGTATCAAATTCTCTTTGGAAAAAAAAAAATTACTCAGATGTGTGCTCTCATTTAGACCCCAAGTGAGCTCTGCCAGCAA
>NW_024360672.1:0-252 GCF_014805655.1 Passer montanus | reverse complement strand
GTTACTTTGGGTTAATTTGGGGAGGGGTCCCTGGGAAAATTTGGGGAGGGGTCCCTGGGGGAATTTGGGTTAATTTGGGTTAATTTGGGGAGGGGTCTCAGGGTGAATTTGGGTTAATTTAGGGAGGGGTCTCAGGGTTAATTTGGGTTAATCTGGGGAGGGGTCTCAGGGTTAATTTCGGTTAATTATGGGAGAGGTCTCAGGGTAATTTTGGGTTTATTTGGGGTGAATTTGGGTTAATTTGGGGAGGGG
>NW_024360671.1:0-252 GCF_014805655.1 Passer montanus | reverse complement strand
GCCAAAGTGAAGGACAAACGCAGATGCCCTCCATCCCTCCCCCAAAAGAGGAGGAGTATGGGAACCTCCAAGCCACCCGAAAGAGGAGAGTGGATGAAGGTTCTCTGGTCCCCCATACGGCTGATGAGGATGGAGACCACCCAGGCCTCCCCCATACGGGAGAGAAGGTGGACACCCCCGGGCACCCCAAAAAGGGAGGAGCACGGAAACTCCCCAGCCACCTCAAAGGGGAGAGGAGGACAGAGAAGCTCC
>NW_024360670.1:0-252 GCF_014805655.1 Passer montanus | reverse complement strand
TGGGAATTCAGGGCCTCCAAGGAAATCTGTGTGAGGTGGGGGAGACCCAAAGACACTGATCTGGGGTCAACTGAGGGCCCATGAGACAGGGCTGGGGGCGTGGAAGGAGCAGGGTGTGAGGTACAGGGGAGGAGAAAGGAATTGCAGTGTAGGGACATGGGAATGCAAGGGAAGGGCTTGGTGGGGAGAGAAGAATGAGGACGGGTAGGGACAAATCCAACACGAATGAGAGATGGTTTGGGAGTGGGGAGT
>NW_024360669.1:0-252 GCF_014805655.1 Passer montanus | reverse complement strand
TGGGGTGACCCCGCTGCCCGCAGCGTGCTGTACGTGTCCCTGCACCGCCACGACGGCTCCTTCTTCCCGGGGGGCCCCGGGGGGTCCCCGCGGCGCCGGGGGCGGGGGCGCGGCCGCGGCTTCACCCTCAACGTGGCCTGGGGGGGGCCCCGCGTCGGGGACCCCGAGTACCTGGCGGCGCTGGCCCGCCTCGTGCTGCCCGTGGCCTGCCAGGTCAGCCGCTGGGGGCTGGGATTTGGGGGGTCTGGGGTG
>NW_024360668.1:0-252 GCF_014805655.1 Passer montanus | reverse complement strand
ATTTAAAGTAACCTTTACATTTTAAAAAATAAAATGCATATTTATACTCTTGTGTCTTTCTGAGTAGTATATATTTACACATTAATGCATTAAAATGCGATGGGTTTCAAACTAATATATTATAGAGAAAGATGTATTTTTACCAAGACCATGTTCAGACGAAGCCTTATGTATGCTTATGCCATGTAAAAAACCAAAAGTTCCAGGTCATTTTGGTAAAGCAAGTGTGACTTCTATAAGTTATATGTAAAA
>NW_024360667.1:0-252 GCF_014805655.1 Passer montanus | reverse complement strand
CCCAAAATGTCCCCAAACTGCCCCAAAATCCCCCCATAACCCCCCAAATCCAACCCAAAATGCCCCAAAATCCCTTCAAAAATCCCCCAAAATCGACCCAAATATCGCCCACGCCCCCCCAAACCGCCCTAAAACCCCCAAAATCCCCCAACCCCGCCCCAAAATCCCCAAAAAATCTCCCCAAACCGCCTCAAAATCGCCCAACCCAGCCCTAAAATACTCCAAAATCCCCCCAAATTCTCCCCAAAATCC
>NW_024360666.1:0-252 GCF_014805655.1 Passer montanus | reverse complement strand
AGACTGGGACCCTCCAGAGGAATCTGGCAGCCAGAATCTTCCTGTCCCTCTCCCTGTACTCCCCTTGGGACTCACAAAACCATTTCTCACTCTTTTTTGCCTCACTTCTGTCCAGTGTTTTGATGGCCACAGAATCAGAAGACCCCTGCCAAGACTGGGGCAAAGCCAGCTGATAGGACTGGAAAGTCCTACAGGTGATCCTGCCTGCAGTATTTGTGTATGTAGACTTTCCAATGTATTTACAGGAGGCAT
>NW_024360665.1:0-252 GCF_014805655.1 Passer montanus | reverse complement strand
TATATTTGGCAGGTGCTATTTATAATAAATGTATTTATTATATAATAAAATATAATTATAAATATATAAAAACTATTATATAATAATTTATAGAAATGTATTATATGTCATTATTCCTGCTAAACCTCAGGTCTCCAGGCAACTGTTAACCAGTCACATAGTGCCCATACCTCAGTTTTAGCTAATTAACACTTTGTAGTGAGAAACTAGATTTATTGATGCTAAGAAAAGAATAACTGGATTTTACTAGTG
>NW_024360664.1:0-5178 GCF_014805655.1 Passer montanus | reverse complement strand
AAAATGGGAAAAAATCCAGAAAAACTTGATAAAAAAACCCCAAAAACCACAAGAAATCCCCCCAAAAAACCTCTAAAAAGACACCAGAAAATAAAAACAAAAGAACAAAAACAGAAAAAAAAAAAACAGAAAAAAAAACCAAAAAAAACCTCCCAAAAAAACCACAAAAAACCTCAAAAAAACCCCAAAAAAAGCTCCAAAAAGACCAGAAAA
The DNA here is from genome assembly GCF_014805655.1 of Passer montanus. Taxonomy (NCBI): domain Eukaryota; kingdom Metazoa; phylum Chordata; class Aves; order Passeriformes; family Passeridae; genus Passer; species Passer montanus. The sequence goes on along the minus strand of NW_024360664.1, from coordinate 4,965 downwards.
AAACACAAAAAACCCCAAAAAACTCCACAAAAAGAAAATAAAACAAAAACAGAAAAACCGCCACAAAAAAGGGGAAAAAATCCTAAAAAACTTGACCAAAAAAAATCAAAAACCACAAGAAATACCCCCAAAAACCTCCAAAAAGACACCAGAAAATAAAAACTAAAAAACAAAAACAGGAAAAAAAAAAACAAAACAGAAAAAAAACTAAAAAACCCCAAAAAACTCAAAAAAACTCAAAAAAACCCCCCAAAAAAAGCTCCAAAAAACCCAGAAAAAAACACAAAAAACCCAAAAAAACTCCACAAAAAGAAAATAGAACAAAAACAGAAATCCATCTAAAAACCCTCAAAAATCCACCAAAAAAACCCCAAAAAACCCAAAAAATCACCCAAAAAATCACCCAAAAAACCACCAAAAAACCCCAAAAATCCACCAGAAAAAGCCCCAAAAAGCCCGCCAAAATCCATCTAAAAACCTGCAAAAATCCCCCAAAAAACCACAAAAAAGCCAAAAATCACCCAAAAAATCACCCAAAAAACCACATAAAACCCCAAAAACCACCACAAAAATCCACCCAAAAATTTCCACAAAACCCTCAAAAAAGCCGCCAAAATCCATCGAAAAACCTGCAAAAAACCCCAAAAAAGCCCCCAAAAATCCCAAAAAAATCCCAAAAATTTCTACAAATGCCCAAAAGAAGCTGCCAAAATCCATGTAAAAACCCGCAAAAAATCATCAAAAAAAAGCCAACAAAACCACAAAAAACCACAAAAAATCCCCAAAATCACCAAAAATCCCCCAAAAAATCCCAAAAAATCCCAAAACTTCCCCAAATCCCGTTGCTGCCCCCCTTTCCCCGCAGACGTGGCGTTCCTCTCGTTCTCCTCCTGGCGCCTGCAGCGGAACCGCAGCGGGCGCTCCCAGGCGCAGTTCCCGTTCCTCTTTCCCCTCATCGCGAAAATCTCCAGAAAACCCAAAAAAATCTCCACCAAAACCATCCAAAACCCCCCAAAAAAAACCCCAAGAAACCCTGGAAGACCTATGGGAAAATCTGAAAAAACCATAAAAACCTCAAACAAAAAAACCCGAAAGACACCGGAAAAACTCCTGAGAAATCCCAAAAAAACCACTTGGAAAAATCCCAAAAAACTGGAAAACAACCCAAAAACCACCACAAGAATGACGCAAAACAAACCCCAAAAAACACTGAAAGCACCTCAAAAAAACCCCCAAAAATTTCCAAAAATCCCAAAAAAACCCAAAAAAAATCCACCAGAAAACCCCCTAAAAAAGCCGCCAAAATCCATCTAGAAACCCGCAAAAATCCGCCAAAAAAAGCCAAAAAAAAGCCAAAAAAACCCCAAAAATCCCACAAAAAGCCCCAAAAATCCCCCAAAAATCCCACAAAAATTTCCAAAATCCCCCAAAAAAGCCGCCAAAATCCATCTAAAAACCCTCAAAAATCCACCAAAAAAAACCCCAAAAAACCCCAAAAATCACCCAAAAATCCACCAAAAATTTCCCCAAAAACCCTCAAAAAAGCCACCAAAATCCATCTAAAAACCCACAAAAAACACCAAAAAAAACCCCCAAAAAATCCCAAAAATTTCCAAAAATCACCCAAAAAAAGAGGCAGCAAAATCCATCTAAAAACCTGCAAAAATCCATCAAAAAAGCCCAAAAAACCCACAAAAATCACCCAAAAAATCCCCAAAAATCATGAAAAAAAACCCCAAAAAAGACACTGAAAAAACCTCCAAAACTCCCACAATAAACCATCTAAAAAACCCAAAAAAACACCCAAAAAAACCCCAAAAACCCCAAAAAATCCTTCATAAAAACCTCAATAAAAACCTCAATAAAACCACTGCAGAACCCCAAAAAGATCCCGGAAATACCAAAATAAGCACCAGAAAAATCCCAAAACCCGCAAAAAAAACCTACAAAATCAACAAAAAAGCACCATAAAACCCCAAAATAAGAATGCCAAAAAACCAAAAACCAACATAAAAATGACCCAAAAAACCCCAAAAAACACTGAAAACACCCCAAAAAACCCCAAAAATGTCCAAAAAAACCCCAAAAATCCACCAGACAACACCCTAAAAAAGCCGCCAAACTTCATCTAAAAACCTGCAAAAAATCACAAAAAAAGTCCAAAAAACCTCCAAAAATCACCCAGAAAACCACCAAAAATCACCCCAAAATCACCAAAAAACCCACCAAAAAAACCCACCAAAAAACCCAAAAAACCACCAGAAAAACCTGCAAAAAATCCGCCAAAATCCATCTAAAAACCTGCAAAAATCCACCAAAAAAACCACAAAAAACCCAAAAATCACCCAAAAAATCACCCAAAAATCCACCAAAATTTCCACAAAACCTCCTAAAAAAGTTGCCAAAATCCATGTAAAAACCTGCAAAAAACCACCAACAATCTCAAAAAAAACCCCAAAAATCCACCAAAAATTTCCACAAAACCCTCAAAAAAGCCGCCAAAATCCATCTAAAAACCTGCAAAAAAATCACAAAAAAGTAAAAAAAAACCACAAAAAAAACCAACAAAAAACCACAAAAATCACCCAAAAAACCCCAAAAAAACCCCAAAAACTACCAGAAAAAGACAAAAAAACCCACCAAAATCCATCTAAAAACCCGCAGAAATCCACAAAAAAAGTCGAAAAAAACCACTAAAAAACCCCAAAAATCACCCCAAAAAAACCACAAAAAAACCCCCAAAAAACCACCAGAAAAAGCCAAAAAAACCCGCCAAAATCCATCGGAAAACCTGCAAAAATCCACCAAAAAAAACCACAAAAACCCCAAAAATCACCCAAAAATACACCTAAAACCCCAAAAATCACCCGAAAATCCACCAAAAATTTCCACAAAACCCTCAAAAAAGCTGCCAAAATCCATCTAACAACCCCCAAAAAACAACCAAAAAAACCAAAAAAAATCCCAAAAATTTCTAGAAATGCCCAAAAGAAGCTGCCAAAATCCATCTAAAAACCTACAAAAAATCACAAAAAAGTCCAAAAAAACCACAAAAAACCCCAAAAATCACACAAAAAACCTCAAAAAAACCCAAAAAACCACCAGAAAAAGCCGCAAAAAACCCGCCAAAATCAATCTAAAAACCTCCAAAAATCACCGAAAAAATCACCCAAAAAACCACATAAAACCCCAAAAATCACCACAAAAATCCACCAAAAATTTCCACAAAACCCTCAAAAAAGCCGCCAAAATCCATCTAAAAACCCGCAAAAAACAACCAAAAAAACCCCAAAAAAATCCCAAAAATTTCTACAAATGCCCAAAAGAAGCTGCCAAAATCCATGTAAAAACCCGCAAAAAATCATCAAAAAACACCAAAAAAAACCACAAAAAACCCCAAAAATCTACCAGAAAAAGCCCAAAAAAGCCCCCCCAAATCCATCTAAAAACCTGCAAAAATCCACAAAAAAAACCACAAAAAACCCCAAAAATCTACCAGAAAAAGCCCAAAAAAGCCCCCCCAAATCCATCTAAAAACCTGCAAAAATCCACAAAAAAAACCACAAAAAACCCCAAAAATCTACCAGAAAAAGCCCAAAAAAGCCCCCCCAAATCCATCTAAAAACCTGCAAAAATCCACAAAAAAAACCACAAAAAACCCAAAAATCACCCAAAAAATTACCCAAAAATCCACCAAAAATTTCCACAAAACCTTCAAAAAACCCACCAAAATCCATCTAAAAACCCACAAAAAACACCAAAAAAACCCCCAAAAAATCCCCAAAATTTCCACAAAACCTTCAAAAAACCCACCAAAATCCATCTAAAAACCCACAAAAAACACCAAAAAAACCCCCAAAAAATCCCCAAAATTTCCACAAAACCTTCAAAAAACCCACCAAAATCCATCTAAAAACCCACAAAAAACACCAAAAAAACCCCCAAAAAATCCCCAAAATTTCCACAAAACCTTCAAAAAACCCACCAAAATCCATCTAAAAACCCACAAAAAACACCAAAAAAACCCCCAAAAAATCCCCAAAATTTCCACAAAACCCTCAAAAAAGCTGCCAAAATCCATCTAAAGACCCGCAAAAAAGACCAAAAAAACCTCAAAAAAAACCCAAAAAACCCCCAAAATCACCAAAAAAATCACCAAAAAACCCCAAATAAGACCCGAAAAACCCAAAAACCACCACAAGAATGACCCAAAAAATCCCGAAGAAAGACTGAAAACACCCCAAAAACACCCCAAAAACACCCCAAAAAACCCCTAAAAATTTCCAAAAATCCACCAAAAGAGCCGCCAAAATCCATCTAAAAACCCGCAAAAAATCATCAAAAAAACACAAAAAAAACCCCAAAAAACTACCAAAAATCGCCCAAAAAACCACCAAAAATCGCCCCAAAAATCACCAAAAAATCACAAAAAAAACCCACAAAAAACCCAAAAATCACCAGAAAAAGCCCAAAAAAACCCGCCAAAATCCATCTAGAAACCTGCAAAGATCCACCAAAAAAAGCCACAAAAAACCCCAAAAATCACCCAAAAATCCACCAAAAATTTCCACAAAACCCCCTAAAAAAGCCGCCAAAATCCATGTAAAAACCTGCAAAAAACCACCAAAAAACCCAAAAAAAGCCCCAAAAATCCACCAAAAATTTCCACAAAACCCCCTAAAAAAGCCGCCAAAATCCATGTAAAAACCTGCAAAAAACCACCAAAAAACCCAAAAAAAGCCCCAAAAATCCACCAAAAATTTCCACAAAACCCCCTAAAAAAGCCGCCAAAATCCATGTAAAAACCTGCAAAAAACCACCAAAAAACCCAAAAAAAGCCCCAAAAATCCACCAAAAATTTCCACAAAACCCCCTAAAAAAGCCGCCAAAATCCATGTAAAAACCTGCAAAAAACCACCAAAAAACCCAAAAAAAGCCCCAAAAATCCACCAAAAATTTCCACAA
>NW_024360663.1:0-252 GCF_014805655.1 Passer montanus | reverse complement strand
CAGCTGTGCAGTTTGGGGTCCAGCTGTGCCTCTCGGCTGCCCCCGCTGCTCTGGGCTCGGGTCCTGGCAGGTCCTCGAAGCTCAGCAGGACCTGGGGGGCGGAAAAATCCTCAAAACCCCCCAAAACCCCCCAAAACCCCCCAGAGAGCCCAAAAGTCCCCAAGGAACCCCCAGGACCCCCCGGGGCACCCCAAGGGGACAGGGGACACCTCGAGGGGGGGCAGGGGACACTTTGGGGACACCCTGGGGACA
>NW_024360662.1:0-252 GCF_014805655.1 Passer montanus | reverse complement strand
AGTCTTCAACATGGATGATGGACCAAGGGTGTCTCAGTGTCCTGATGTGGAGAACCATGGCTGTGAGAATGATCAGCTCCTAGTCACCCCTGAAACTGTACAAGATCTGCTTCTCCAGATGGATCCCTATAAATCTATGGAGCATGATGGGATTCATCCAAGAATCCTCAAAAAGCTGCTGATGTCATTGCAAAACCTCTTTTGATGATTTTTGAGCAGTCTAGGGAATCCAGAGAGGTCTCAGCTGACTGG
>NW_024360661.1:0-252 GCF_014805655.1 Passer montanus | reverse complement strand
GGGGACACCTGGGGACATTTGGGGACCTCGCAGGGGGGTGACACGGGGGACAAAGGTGACAAAGGTGACACAGAGGGGAAGGCGACAGGTGACAATGGGGGGTGACAATAGTAGGTGACAATGAGAAGGTGACAGAGGTAACAAAGGTGACAATGAAAAGGTGACAAAGGTGACACAGGTGACAATGAAAAGGTGACACGGGTGACAAAAGTGACACAGGTGACACAGGTGACAATGAGGGGAAGGTGACAA
>NW_024360660.1:0-252 GCF_014805655.1 Passer montanus | reverse complement strand
TGCCCATGCCACAGGTGTGCCCAATGTGCTTGATTTGCCCATCACCACAGGTGTGCCCAACGTGCCCAAGGTGCCCCTGCCCACAGGTGCCCCCTGCCCGCCGTGCCCCACCTGCCCTTCCCTGGTTATCAGCGCAGCCAGAGGGGCTCTGCCTGTTCCCCCGAGGGTCACTGTGCCCGCAGGAGGGCCCTGGGTGCAGGTAAGGGTGTGCTGGGGGTGGCGGGGGGCTCCTGGGGGCCGGGGTGTGGCAGG
>NW_024360659.1:0-252 GCF_014805655.1 Passer montanus | reverse complement strand
TCCACTGAAAATGACAGGTTTAAACTTTTTTTACTAGTAAAAATAAAAGTGGCTTTGTTCTTGTAATTAAATAATTTGATATATTGAGACATTACCTATAAATAGTGTCCAACAATAAGTATGTCATTAGAGTAATATGACTTGTTGTGGTACAGTTTATGCATTTCTATTATGGGCAGCTGATATTTTCCATTTAAATTAACATAAAAACCAAAAAAATGGGAAATGGAAAAATAGAACAAAATAATAGCC
>NW_024360658.1:0-252 GCF_014805655.1 Passer montanus | reverse complement strand
CTATGAGCTGAATATTTTCATTTGAAAACTCCTTGGAGAGGGCACAGATATCTCCAAAAGTGGGATTTTGACACCTCAGGCACATGAGAACTACATGTGGACCAAGGAGCCGTGTGCTCTGTGCTCTTGTTGTGGTTTTGCATTATGGAACTGATGTCCTAGGAGAAACTGCTAACAGTTTCCTCTCTGTCTGACAAAAAAAAAAAATCAGTAATTAGGTTTGAGAATGGACAATCTGTTAAACCACTAAGG
>NW_024360657.1:0-252 GCF_014805655.1 Passer montanus | reverse complement strand
TCCCAGGACCCCCCAAACCTTCCGAGGACCCCCCAAACCCCCCCGACCTGTCGGTCCAGCCGCGGCAGCCGCCGTACGGGTACCGGGCCAGGTAGGCGGCGAAGAGGAAGCAGCGCTGGGTCGAGGGGCACCAGGCGCACTGCGAGGGGGGGGCCAGGCACTCGGAGCACGTGCTGCGGCTGGGGGAGGGGCGGCACCAGCCCTCAGACCCCTCCCCAAATTCTGGGGAGCCCCCGGAACCCCCCCCGGCAA
>NW_024360656.1:0-253 GCF_014805655.1 Passer montanus | reverse complement strand
TGGCTTGGGAAGGCAGAAGGGATGTCTGCAGCAGAGTGCAACCTGTCTGGCTCTACACTCCAATGTGCAAGAAATCAGACATGAATGATGGCAGTCTGAGGTGACACTGCCTTGCAGAGGAAAGGCCAGGCACTTGCAGCACCAGCACAGGTCTATGATCTCTTCCTCCCTCTCCCTGCAGTTGAGTACTGGGCCAACCAAGCTCTAGTGATGCCAAAGGAGCTGACTCTGGAGTGGGGAATCCAGCAGTGAG
>NW_024360655.1:0-253 GCF_014805655.1 Passer montanus | reverse complement strand
GGTGGAAATTTTGGGGACTTGGGGTGGAAATTTGGGGATTTTGGGTTTTCCTGGGTGGAATTTTGGGATTTTTTCCCAAAATTTGGGGGTTGAAACTTGGGGTTCCCTAAAATCAGGATCCAAATTTGGGGGATTTGGTGGAATTTTGGGGTTTTGGGTGGAATTTTGGGGTTTCCCTCCAGTTTTGTGCCCAAAATTTGGGGTTCCCCCTCCCCGAGACCCAAATTTTTGGGTTTTTAGGTTTTTTTTTTTT
>NW_024360654.1:0-253 GCF_014805655.1 Passer montanus | reverse complement strand
GCCGCGGGACGAGGCCGCGGAGGAGCCCGAGGGCGGCGGGCGGCGCTGGGGCGCTCAGCACGCCGGGGCCCGCGAGCTGGCCGAGCTCTACTCCCCAGGTGAGGCGGCGCGGGCGGGCGGGGCCCTCGGGCCGGGTGCTCGCGTGGCTCCCCAGGAGCCGTTCCCCTCGAGCCGCCTTCTCCCCGGCCCGGTTCTCCCGTGGCCGGCTCCCCTCGGGCCCGGGTCTCCCCCGCGCGGCTCGGGGCGGCCCGGA
>NW_024360653.1:0-5219 GCF_014805655.1 Passer montanus | reverse complement strand
AGTGTGAATTTGTAAGGTGCAGAGGAAGATAGAGCGGAATGAAGGAAGGGACGCTGGAGTTAAAGAGATTAGTAAAAGGTGGGACCCCCCGGACTACTTGCCTCCTGATGCCCCTCCAACTTATCATTCTCTCCTTCAGGCACATCAAATGGCAGATCAGGCTCTTCCCCCAGCTGCCACTCCATTACCGCCTCCTCTAATTCCTTCTTCTACCTCTTTGGTTTCCTCTGTGGTAGACCCGGTAACTCCCCTGGTGGCCATTCCCTCACCACCCCCTTCGACTCCTTCAGTTGTTTCTGCACCACCACTAGTGCCTACTCCACCTGTTGCACTCTCCACCCCTTCTCCAGCTCCATTTAACATGCACTCAAGCTCTTCTCCCCCTCCTACTGCTGTCCCTTCACCTCCTCCTAACTGGGACACAAATGCCTCCTTATCTGGTAACCTCCTATCACCAGATACAGCTGTTGACCTACAGCAAGTCCAGGTTAACGCTAACACCCCTCAAATGAGTAATTTTGTGTCTGAGGATGGGCCATACTGCAGTATCCGATCCAGGACCTCCAAGGTAGAGAGACTATTTCCCCTCAGAGAAGTTCCTATGGGAGGAGTTGGCTTTGTGAAGAACGCTCCTCTAACCATTTCTGAGGTGAGAGCATTCAAGGAGGAGTTAGGGAATTTAGTTGAGGACCCTGTGGGCATTGCCAACCAAGTGGATCAATTCTTACGTCCAAATATCTACACTTGGGGGGAGATGAATTCTATTTTAAATATATTATTTTCCCCAGAAGAGGTCCGGATGATTAGAGCTGCTAGCATAAGGATTTGGGAAAAAGATAACCGTCCGGGACCCCAAGTGCCATCAGGTGAACAGAAATTGCCACTAGCAGATCCCAACTGGAACCCTAATCAGGAGGAAGAGAGGAAGGCCATGATGGAATACAGGTCTTTCATAATTTGGGGGATCGGAGAATCAGTTCCCAAAGGAACTAATACAAAATTGGCATTTGAGGGTGCACAAGAGAAGGATGAAACTCCTGCTGCTTGGCTTAATTGCCTAAAGAGAAACTTCCAGTTGTACTCCAAAATAGACCCAGACACCACAGAAGGTCAAATGCTACTAACTGTCCAATTTGTTACTAAATCTTGGCCTGATATACGGAGAAAACTGGAAAAGATTGAAGATTGGCAAGAGCAGGACATTAATGAGTTATTGATAGAAGCATTGAAGGTGTATTTAAGGAGGGAAGTAGAAAGAGCAAAGGCCAAGGCTAGGATCCTGGTCGCTATAGCTACAGAAAGTGTGGAGGAAAGAAACTCTATCCCACAATCCAAGGTAACAAAAGCATGGGCAGTTCCACTACCAGACACAGGCAAGGACAGGCCAGTACCGTCAAGTACAGGAGGAATGGAGAGACCTCAAGTCCCTTTAAGAGAAACGTGCTGCTATTATTGCAGAGAGACCGGGCACATTAGGTGGAAGCCTTCCCAACTAAAAGGGAAACAGCCCAGGTCGTGGCAAGAGTAATCTTGGAGAACATTATCCCCAGATATGGAATGGTGAACACCACAGACTCAGACCAAGGTCCACATTTTGTGGCCCAAAATATAATTGAAGCTTTAGAATAAAATGGACATTACATACTCCGTGGCATCCCCAGAGTTCTGGGAGGGTGGAGCAGATGAGCAAAACTCTCAAAAATGTATTGACTAAATGGATTGAAGAAACAAAAATGAATTGGCTAAAGTGTTTGCCCCTAGCGCTTTTGCACATCAGAACAAGACCCTGGTATGATATAGGGATTTCACCCTATGAAATGATGTTTGCACTGCCATTCTTGTTAACGCCCTGTAGCACAGGAGACTATTTGGAAGGAGAAGAAGCTACCAGAAAATATTTAGAAGTCATTGGAAGAAACCTGGAAGGACTTAGAAAAAGAGGATATGTCCCCCAAACCTCCCCTCTTGACACAAAACTACATAACATTAACCCAGGAGACTGGGTTTTGATAAAATCCTGGAATAGTGGACCATTAATGCCTGAATTTGAAGACCCCTTTCAGGTACTCCTCATTACTAATTCGGCTGTGTGGACCAGAGAAAAGGGTTGGACGCACATCACGAGAATTAAAGGACCAGTCATATTTCTATGCCCCGGCACGTCTGGGCTTGTCCCCACGCGCCCAGCTGCAACATCCAGCTAGCCAAAAGCATCTCTAGGGTGAAACACCTGTGACAGTTGCTGCTATTTGGGTCAGCAGCAGGGGTGAGACAAGCCAAGGCATGTCCCATCCACAATACTGGCCCTGGAAATGGAGGCAATGGCTGCTCTCAAGGCCTGGGTGGTGGCGGCCAGCAACAAGGTGCTGGTGGCTGTGGATGGGTGAAATGTAGGAAAATAGAGATAGTGATGAAGGTAATCTCACCCCTAAGGAGTTACAGCTGTGCTAATTATCAAGCATTAGGAACAGGCCTGCCCTTAACAGGCCACAGCTAGATCCAATTAGGATGGGAATTGTAAAAGAGTAGGTTGGCTGCTCGAGAAGTTGGATGGAGTTTGTTGGCTGTGCTGAGAAGAAGGAGAGGCCTGGGGCCCCTGGGGGACTTGGTGGCTGCATGTCACAAAGCCACTGTGTTCTCCTGGGAGCTGCACTGCCAGCTCAGGGCCATCTAGGCCACCCTGGAGCAGATAACGGACATGTCCTTTGATGTCCCCAAGCACTTGGTGGCTGCGGTAGATGAGGCTGAGCAGCTGTGGGAGGAGAGCATCCACAAGTTCATTTGTAACCTGCTAGGAAGACTTAAGGAGATCCATTATCTCCTCTTCAGTCCCTCTGGTGGCCCTGGTGGCACCAGTGGCCCCGGTGACCAGAGACACTGAGTGGGACCAGACACTGCTGGCACCAGGAGCAGCACCAGGTATGGGGCCAGGGACATCCCCAGGGCTGCTCCCATGGTCTGAGGGGGACACAAAGAGGATTTGGGGTTAGGCTGTTTTAAACGGGAGTTTAGGGGAAAATAATAAGAATTTTTGGGGAAAATACAGGGAGTTTGGGGTGGAGAAATGAGAATTTGAGGGGAAAAATGATAATCTGGTTTGTTGTATGGGTGAATAAGATCAGAAATTCATGCATCTTTTATTTCCTCTGGAAAGCAGGTACATGGATTCAGAGCTATCACACCCTAACTGGATGTTTTTGGGGTTACTTTAAGATGGCACCTCCTGTAAGGAAATTACACTGGGGGAAATTTTCTCCCAACCCTTTAACTATCTCTTTGGATCTGCCCCACCAGTTTTTGAAGGGATCAGATCCACCCTAAAGACTAATACAGTGGCTGGTGTTGCTGATAGGCTTGTTCTATTTAGCATGTAGAGATAAGGGAAGATTAACCTGGATAACCACCCTGACACCTACCCCAGAGACAAGGGATGCTGCCCCAGAGCCTGAGCCTGCCCCACAGCCCACCTCAGATATAAACTACCCAGATTGGATGGGGGTTCTGCTGAAGGAGATACACGAGATTGGACACATGCTAAAGGAGTAAATTTCCCCAGCTGGTGAGAAGCTCTCCCCTTGACTTGAAGAGGGAGAATCTGACAGTGCAGCAATGGAACCAACAGGTGTAACAACTGTCCTGGTTCCAGCTGAACTGCAAGGGCACTCACAGCCAGCACCAGCTGCCCCTGTAGAAACAAGGAGATCTAAGATGAAATCAGAGCACCCAGGTAAGGAAGGGCACTCACAACCCTCAGGAGACCCAGAGGTTGCAATCATCACTGAGTCCCTGATGAACAAAAGTCTCCAAAATCTGCACAAAGATATTGTAGGATGGGGATGTGAGGCTTATACAACCTGACTACTTTGGGTCTGGGACCTTATGGGTACAGGAGTCCAGCTGGATGATGGTGAGGCAAGGAACTGGGGACCCTTGACCCAGGACTCTGGGTATGAATCAGATTTTTGTAAGGGAGCCAGGGTCCCTTTCCCTCTGGGAGTGGCTTTTAATGAATGTCAGAGAGAGGTTTGTCCACAGGCACAGAATGCAGGCACTGGAAGACCCCTGAGGAAGGGATCCAACAGCTGGGAGAAGTGGCAGTGTTGGAGGTACTCTTTGGGAAGGATGGACAGCATGATAATGACCCTGACAAGGTCAGGTGCACAGGGCAAATGTTATGGAGTCTGGAAAATCCAGGGCCATCTCAATACACCACCTTCACTGCAGCGATCAATGCTGACACCAACTGAGAGACCGTGGGCTCTGTCACCAGCAAGCTCAGAAATTATGAGAGTGTGATCAATAGCCCAATGCAGGCTCATGTCTCTGCTGTGATTAAGGACTTCAAAGAGCAGATGAGGGAGCAGATGAGGAGGAACAATTCCCATATTGCACCAGTGCAAGCCACAGGCCCCAAAATCAGAGCCCAACATCCCCCAGCTAGACAGAGAGGGTACACACCAAGAGCTGACCTGTGCTTCTCCCTGCATGACCATGGGGAAGACATGGAAAGTTGGGATGGGAAACACACTTCTGTCCTGGCAGCACGGCTGCATCAACTCAAGGAGGGAAGCACTAACAAAGGGAGTTCCACTAAAGTGAAGGCAGCCTCAACCTCCCATGACTGAGCTGCCAGGTATGATCTGTCAGATCCCCTTGAAGGAACCTCTAGCATGTATGCCCAGGAAAGAAATAATAACCAGGGTTAGGGGGGCCCTGCCTGTAGCCGGGAAGAGGCACAGGAAAATCACAATTCTAGACGGTGTGGACCCGATGGCCTGGCACATCAGAGCCACAAAAATAGCAAGTGTTAGTTGATAGTGGTGCACAGTGTATGTAGCATTAGCATTAATCATGTTATAATAAGCAGCCCAGCTCAGCTCCATGAAGCAGCCTCTGGGCTGACTGACAGAAGCTCACAGCCAATGCAAGCTCTCCTGAGATGCAGACATTGCATTGGTTCAGAGTCTGGGGGCACAGAGATAGACCAAGGAGCTGTCTCGACCCGGGAGTTTGGAATGGGCTATAAAAGGCTGCTGGAGGCAATAAACAAGGCAGTTTGCTGATGAGCAAAGGGAGTTTGTAATGTGTTGTGTCTCAGAGAGACCAACACCACAGGATATTAATGTAACAGTAGTGGGGCTTGCTCGAGGCTGCAATGAGTTCATCAAATTCATCTTTCTCGGGGCTACTTGAGCAAGAGCTCTCTGATTCGGCTGACC
>NW_024360652.1:0-253 GCF_014805655.1 Passer montanus | reverse complement strand
CGGCCCCGGCCCTCCTCCCCGCCGCGGCCCCGGCCCCCGAGCCCTCCGCGGCAGCCCCGAGGCGCGGAAAGGCGCGGCCGCCGCCTACCCGGGCTCTTGAGGTTGTACCGGGCCTCCATGGCAGCGGGCACCGCTCGCTCCCTCCGCGGCGGCTCCGGCGGCGGGGGCAGGGCGCGGAGGAGGAAGGCCGGCCCCGGCGCAGCCCGCCTCGCCTCGGGACACTCCCCTGACGTGGCAGCGGCGGCGACAGCCC
>NW_024360651.1:0-253 GCF_014805655.1 Passer montanus | reverse complement strand
TGGTACAGTGGTGAAGAAGTATTTTCTGCCAACTACTGTTTCTATGGCTTATGGAATGACAACTCTCAGGTGCAAAAAAAAAAAAAAAATTAGGTGGAGCTGAGGTGTATCAGATAAAATTCAACTAATATTTATCCACAGAACAGTTACAGAACAATTTTTGGCGCTCCTAAAGATTTATCCTAATGGTAAAAACAGCCAGTATGGATAATACAGGGAATATCTCTGAGGCTGAAATTGATCTCAGAATAGA
>NW_024360650.1:0-253 GCF_014805655.1 Passer montanus | reverse complement strand
AAAAAAGGAAAAAAGAAAAAAAAGGCAATTTGCATCACACCAGTTCCTGCGGGAGGGTGGCTCAGGTCAAGGTCATTTAGAAAGCCCAAAGTCATCTCTGAATTCAGCAGCAGCCTTGGGAAGGGCTTTGCAGGAGCCGCGGACACACAGGGCGAGCAGGGTGGAACCATCCCCGGGCGGCTCCGAGCCGCGTTTGGGGCAGAGCAGGAGGAATTCCCAGGGAGGCCGAGCTCCGGGGCTGCCTCCCCACCCT
>NW_024360649.1:0-253 GCF_014805655.1 Passer montanus | reverse complement strand
CAGTCCCTCCCAGTCCCGCCCGGTGCTCACGGCGCAGGCGCAGCACGTGGGCGGAGCTGACGGCCACGCCCAGCCCCCCGCTCCAGGCTCGGCACGTGATTGGCTGGTCCTGCAGCGACAGCGCCCCCTGCAGGAGCAGCCGCGACCCCACCGTGACCCCGCCGTGGGGGGCGGGGCTGGGGGGGAGGGGCAGCCCCGGCTCCCTGCGGGGAACTGGCGTTACTGGTTTGGACTGGGAGACACTGGGGGGCTG
>NW_024360648.1:0-253 GCF_014805655.1 Passer montanus | reverse complement strand
CATTTATAAAAGTTAAAATTGCCCCAAAACCATCCCAAAAAAATCCCATTTAAAAAAGCAAAAAAATGTCCCAGAAATGTCCCAAAAACTCTCCCAAAATTCCCATTTTAAAAGTCCAAAACCACCCCAAAACGATCAAAAAATCTCATTTTTTACCCAAATTTTCCCATTAATCAGAATTTCCCCCAATTTTCCCATTTTTAATCCAAATGTTCCCATTTTTAACCCAAATTTCCTCAATTTTAACCCAAAT
>NW_024360647.1:0-253 GCF_014805655.1 Passer montanus | reverse complement strand
ATGAAGCTATCAACAACAAATAGTCAAAACTCAACAGCAACTGGCCCAACCTGTTTAACTCTGCAACCTTAATAAAAATGGATAACTTTTTTACTCATAACAGTTTCTTTCTATTTAGTGCTTTTGGTAGCATTTGTGACACAATCTTGCTGGTATCCCGAAAGTGGAAAGAAAACAAATGAGCAACAGAAAAAGGAAAAACAGAGTTTTGGTATGGCTTATACCCCCACCTTGCTTGCCTGTGGGGTTGCTA
>NW_024360646.1:0-253 GCF_014805655.1 Passer montanus | reverse complement strand
CCAAATGTTTTGGAGAGGCGGGGGGTCATGCCTGTGTCATAGCCACCCATGCACCACATCCATGTAGAACAGCTACCTTGGGAACAGGGACATCGAGGTCACCCTGGGCTGAGACAGAACATGGAGACCCTGTGGACATCCCAGGCAGGAAGACACCCCCTTGCTGGCCCAGGTCACCCCCACCATCTCATGATCCTATCCCCATGATCCAATCCTCATGGTCTGTCGCCCTGGTTTTTAAGTTCTTCTAAGC
>NW_024360645.1:0-253 GCF_014805655.1 Passer montanus | reverse complement strand
GATTCTGTGATTCCATGAGATCAGCCAGGAATGTGCTGAATTCTCCATCATCCATGTGCAACTGGTTGTGGCACAGGCCAATGGTGCAGGCAGCCACTCCCCAGGAACCTGACCTGAAAATGTGGATATTTCCTCAAATCAGAAGCACTGTGCTCTCCTGGCTTTTCCTTTTGTGCTTCACTGTGCAGCCTTTCAGACTCAATCAGTTTGCAAACCCATAGTCATAAAAAGGAGCTCACAGGGATTTCTCAAG
>NW_024360644.1:0-253 GCF_014805655.1 Passer montanus | reverse complement strand
ATAATGCATTTGTCTGTAAGACAAATACGTGTGTTGGCTGATTAACAAAGATATACGAACTTCTGAAAAGAAAGAAGAGGAAATTATTCTCAGGAACAAAGCAGCTAATTGTAAAACCAACAGGGAACAAAATGTGCCTGTTGAGTAACTACAATTTTTGCTAAACAGGAAACTTTCAGTATTAATTTCGAATGTACTTCATATGCAAATGACCAGTATCTAACGACCAGTATAAACTCTGAGTACTTGAAAT
>NW_024360643.1:0-253 GCF_014805655.1 Passer montanus | reverse complement strand
CTAAGAATGTGGAGTCAGATTCATCTCTTCACTCATCCCAGGACCCTCACAATTACAACACCCATCCTGTAGGTGCCATGTGATGGCTCTCAAGATGATCTGTTCAATAACCTTGCTAGGTACTGAGGTCAGGCCCACTGGCCTGTAGTTTCTTGAATCCTCCTTCTGGCCCTTGTTATGGATGGGTCAATTGGCCAGTTTCCAGTCATCTGGGACTTCCCCAGTGAGCCGGGACTGATGGTAAATGATGGAG
>NW_024360642.1:0-5222 GCF_014805655.1 Passer montanus | reverse complement strand
GGAAAAGGGGAAAAAATGGGGGAAAAATGAGGAAAAAATGAAAAAAAAAGGAGGAAAAAAGGAGAAAAATCTGGGATTTTGGGGGGGATTTTTAGGGTGAAATTGGGGATTCCGTTTCAGGGCATGGGGAATGGGGGGGAAAGGGGAAAAATGGGGAAAAGGGAAAAAAATGGGGGGAAATGGGGGGAAAAATGAGGAAAAAATGGAAAAAAGGGGGAAAAAAGGAGAAAAATCTGGGATTTGGGGGGGAATTTTTAGGGTGAAATTGGGGAATTTTTGGAGTGGAAATTGGGGATTTTTGGGGGGAATTTTTGGGGTGAAAAATGGCAGATTTTGGGCTGGAAATTGGGGATTTTTGAGGGGAATTTTTGGGGTAAAATTGAGGATTTTTGGAGTGGAAATTGGGGATTTTTAGGGGGAATTTTTGGGGTGAAAAATGACAGATTTTGGGGTGGAAATTGGGGATTTTTGTAGTAAAAAATTGGGATTTTGGGGGAGAAATTTTTGGGGTGAAAAATGGCAGATTTTGGGGTGGAAATCGGGAATTTTTGAGGGGAATTTTAGGGTAAAAAATTGGGATTTTGGGGGAGAAATTTTTGGGGTGAAAAATGGCAGATTTTGGGGTGGAAATCGGGAATTTTTGAGGGGAATTTTAGGGTAAAAAATTGGGATTTTGGGGGAGGAATTTTTGGGGTGAAAAATGACGGATTTTGGGCTGGAAATTGGGGATTTTTGTGGGGAATTTTGGGGGAAAAAATTGGGATTTTGGGGAAGGAATTTTTGGGGTAAAAATGAGGAATTTTAGGGTAAAAAATTGGGATTTTCGGGGAGAATTTTTGGGTGAAAAATGGAGGATTTTGGGGTGGAAATTGGGAATTTTTGGGGCAAATTTTAGGGTAAAACTGAGGAATTTTGGGGTGGAAATTGGGGATTTTTGGGGTAAAAAATTGGGGTTTTGGGGGGGAATTTTTAGGATGAAATTGAGGAATTTTGGGGTCGAAATTGAGGAATTTGGGGATAAAAAATTAGGATTTTTAGGGGGCATTTTTAGGGTAAAACCAGGGAATTTTGGGGTAAAAAATTGGGGTTTTGGGGGGGAATTTTTAGGATGAAATTGAGGAATTTGGGGATAAAAAATTAGGATTTTTAGGGGGCATTTTTAGGGTAAAACCAGGGAATTTTGGGGTAAAAAATTGGGATTTTTGCAGAGAATTTTTAGGAAAAAATAGAGGAATTTGAGGGTAAAAAATTGGGATTTTTGGAGGGAATTTTAGGGCGGAATTGAGGAATTTTGAAGTGAAAATTGAGAATTTCTAGGGGAATTTTTAGGGTAAAATTGAGAAACTTTGGGGTAAATTGTGAGGATTTTTGGAGCAAATTTTAGTGTAAAATTGATGAACTTCAGGGTGGAAATTGAGGATTTTGGGGACAAAAATTTGGGATTTTGGGGGAATTTTTAGGGTAAAAGTGAGAAATTTGGGGGTAAAAAATTGAAATTTATGGAGAAAACTTTAGGGTAAAATTGAGAAATTTTGGGGTAAAAAATTGGGATTTTTGGGGGAATTTTTGGGGTGAAATTGAAGAATCTTAGGGTAGAAATTGAGGATTTTTGGGGTAAATTTTAGGGTAAAATTGGGGATTTTTGGGGCAAAAAATTCACATTTTCGGGGGAATTTTTAAGGTAAAAATGAGGAAATTTGGAGTGAAATATTAGGGATTTTTGGGGTGAAATTGAAGAATCTTAGGGTAGAAATTGAGGATTTTTGGGGTAAATTTTAGGGTAAAATTGGGGATTTTTGGGGCAAAAAATTCACATTTTCGGGGGAATTTTTAAGGTAAAAATGAGGAAATTTGGAGTGAAATATTAGGGATTTTTGGGGTGAAAAATTGGGATTTTGGGGGCAACTTTTAGGGTGAAATTGAGAAATTATGAAGTGAAAAATTGGGATTTTGGGGGGGAATTTTTAGGGTGAAACCAGGGAATTTTGGGGTAAAAAATTGTGATTTTTGGGGGGAAATTTTGGCAAGAAAATGGAGGATTTTGGGGTGGATTTTGGGGTGGAAATTGGGGATTTTGGGGGTTTTTTTGGGGTGGAAATTGGGGATTTTGGGGGTTTTTTTTGGGGTGGAAATTGGGGATTTTGGGGGTTTTTTTGGGGTGGAAATTGGGGATTTTGGGAGTTTTTTTTGGGGTGGAAATTGGGGATTTTGGGAGTTTTTGGGATCAATGGGGATCAATCAGGGCTGATTGGCACCAGTTGGGATCAATAGGGATCAATTGGGCTCCATTGAAGCCATTGGGATCAATAGGGATCAATAGGGATCGATCAGGGCTGATTGGCACCAATTGGGATCAATAGGGATCAATAGGGATCGATCAGGGCTGATTGGCACCAATTGGGATCAATAGGGATCAATCTGGGCCTATTGGAACTGATTGGAATCAATAGGGATCAATAGGGATCGATCAGGATCAATAGGTATTGATTTGAAGCCATTGGGATCAATAGGGATCGATCAGGATCAATAGGAATCGATTTGGATCAATAGGGATCAATAGGAACCAAACCAATAGGAACCAATAGGGATCAATAAGGAGCCATCGGGACCAATTGGCACCAATAGGGATCAATAAGGATCGATAGGGATCAATGTGGGACGGTTTGAAATGATTGGTATCGATAACTATTGATCAGGATCAATACAGATCAACTTGAAGCCATCAGGATCAATAAAAAAACCAATCGCCAATCAATACCTGATCAATAGATCATCAAAAACCAATCAATACCTGATCAATACCTGATCAATAGATCATCAATAGCTCATCAATAACCAATCAATACCTAACCAATACCTGATCAATAGATCATCAATAACTGATCAATACGTGATCAACAGCTCATCAACAACTGATCAATACCTGGTCAATAGCCAATCAATAACCAATCAATACCTGACCAATACCTGATCAATAGCTCATCAATAACTGATCAATACCTGATCAAGAACCAATCAATAACGAATCAATACCTGGCCAATAGCCAATCAATATCCAATTAGCAGCTGACCAATAGCAGATCACTGATCAATCAATAACAAACCAAACTGCCAATAACTGATCAATACACAACCAATCAATGGCTGATTGACAGACGATCAATAAATGATCAATAACTGATCAATAGATCACCGATAACCGATAATTAGGCGGTCAATAACCAATCAATATCCAATCAAGGGATGATCAATGGCCAATCAATCAATAACACAATCAATCAATCAATCAATCAGCACAACCAATAGCGGATCAATACCCAATCAACAGCTGATCAATAACCCCTCAATACCCAATTAACTGATGATCAATAGCTGAGCCATGGTTGATCAGTGATCAATCACTAATCAATAACTCACTAAAAACAATCATTAATGGGCTAATGACCGATCAATAACCGATCAATAACTGATCAATAACTGATCAATAACCTACAAACAGCCAATTGGGTAGTGATCAATACCCCACCAACAGATGATCAGTAACCAATCATTAATTAATAACTCACTAAAAACAATCATTAATGGATTAATAACCAATCAATAACCAATCAATAACCTACCAATAACTGATCAATAACCAATCAATAACCCATCGATACCCAATTAACTGACAACCAATACCTGAGCAAGAGATGATCACTGATCAATCACCAATAACTCATTAAAACGTAATTATTAATGGGCTAATAACCAATTAATAACTGATCAATAACTGACCAATAACTGATCAATAACCCATCAATACCCCATTAACTGACAACCAATACCTCACCCATAGATGATCAGTGATCAATCACCAATTAACAACTCATTAAAAACAACCATTAATGGACTAATAACCAATCAATAAGTGATTAATAACCCATCAATAACTGATCAATAACTGATCAATAACCCATTAATACAATTAACTGACAATCAATACCCGATCAATAAGTGATCGGTAACCAAGCAGTCACTGATAACTCATTAAAAAATAATCATTAGCGGGCTAATAACCGATCAATAACCAGTCAATAACTGATCAATAACTGATCAATACCCAATTAACTGACAACCAATACCTGACCCATAGATGATCAGTGATCAATCACCAATTAATAACTCATTAAAAACAATCATTAATGGACTAATAACCAATCAATAAGTGATTGATAACCCATGAATAACTGATCAATAGCCCATCAATACAATTAACTGACAATCAATACCCGATCAATAAGTGATCGGTAACCAACCAATCACTGATAACTCATTAAAAAATAATCATTAACGGGCTAATAACCGATCAATACCCGATCGATCAATCCCCGATCGATCAATACCCGATCAATCAATCAATACCCGATCGATCGATCGATCAATCCCGGTCAGGGATCAATACCTCTTGTCGCGGGCGCTCCTCACCACGCGCTTCGTGTCCTCCTCGTCCTCGCTGAGCAGCAGCGGCCTGGGGGCGGGGCCACACACCCTCAGACACGCCCCCTTGCCGCAAACCCCGCCCACTTTTTTATTTAACTACGCCCACTTTCATTTGGCCCCTCCCCTTTATCATTAAACCCCGCCCACTTTTTATTTAACCACGCCCATTTTCCCTTTAGCCCCTCCCACTTTTTATTTAACCCCTCCCATTTTCCTTTTAGCCCCTCCCCTTTGCCTTAAACCCCTCCCACTTTCCTTTTAGCCCCTCCCCTTTTCCACAAACCCCTCCCCTTTTCCACAAACCCCTCCCCTTTCCATAAAGCCCTCCCCTTTTGCTTTTAGCCCCTCCCATTTCCTTTAGCCACACCTCTTTCCTTTTAGCTCCTCCCCTTTCCTTTAACCCCTCCCCTTTCCCTTAAACCCCTCCCCTTTCCCTTAAACCCCTCCCACTTTCATAAGCCCCTCCCCTTTTCCTTTAACACCTCCCCTTTCCCTTAAACCCCTCCCACTTTCATAAGCCCCTCCCCTTTCCTTTAACCCCTCCTCTTCTCTTTAAACCTCTCCCCTTTTCCTTTAACCCCTCCCCTTTCCCTTTAAGCCCCTCCCCTTTCCCTTTATCCCCATCCATTTAACCCCTCCCCTTCTCCCTTTAAGCCCCGCCCCTTTCCCTTTAACTCCACCCCTTCTCTTAAAGTTCCTCCCCTTTTCCTTAACCCCTCCCACTTTCATAAGCCCCTCCC
>NW_024360641.1:0-253 GCF_014805655.1 Passer montanus | reverse complement strand
AGGGAGATGGATTTGATGGATGAACTGTTGGGTGGTGAGGCATTGGTTGGATAATCACATGCAGAGTAGTGGTCAATGTCTCAGAGTCCCAGTGGACATCAGTGACAAGAGGAGTCCTTCACGGATCTGTGCTGGGACAGAGTTCTTTAATGTCTTCATTAATGGCATAGATAGAGGGATCGAGTGCACTCTCAGCAGGTTTGATGGCAGCACCAGGCTGCGTGGTGCTTTGACACACCTGAAGGATGGGATG
>NW_024360640.1:0-253 GCF_014805655.1 Passer montanus | reverse complement strand
CCCCCGCGCGCCCCCCCGGCCTCGGCCCCCCGCGGGCCCCCCCCGCCGCCCCCCGATTTCCTGGCGCTGGAGCTGCTGGACGGGCACCTGTACCTGCTGCTGGGCATGGGCGCGGCCGGGCTGCGGCTCCGCGCCAGCGCCCGCAAGGTCACCGACGGCGAGTGGTGCCACGTGGACGTGCAGCGCGACGGCCGCAAAGGTGAGGGGGGCCAGGGGTGCGGGGAGGGTGTGCAAAGGTGTGCAGGTGTGAAAA
>NW_024360639.1:0-253 GCF_014805655.1 Passer montanus | reverse complement strand
AGAAAAAGGGAGATTTTAGGGCAAAATCCCACGATTTTGGGGTGAAAAATGGAGATTTTTGGGATTTTGGGTGAAAAAATGGGAATTTTGGCCTGAAAAAAGGGGAATTTTAGTGGGAAAAAATGGTGACTTTTGAGTGGGAGACGGCCATTTTTTGGGAAAAAAAGAAGATTTTTAGGGCAAAATCCAGTGATTTTGGGGTGAAAAGTGTGGATTTTGAGGCTTTTTGGGTGAAAAATGGGGATTTTTGGGG
>NW_024360638.1:0-253 GCF_014805655.1 Passer montanus | reverse complement strand
ACAGTTACAAGTTCCTACGCCACGTGGTTTTCAAGCCGTACTGCGCATCGGAACAAAAGCGTTCACTCCTGCAGGGAGAAAGTCCTGTCAAAAGCAGTTCTGTACGTCACTTAGTGAGCTAAGGAAGGAAAATACAATCACGGTGTTATATCTATAGGTAACCTTCTCTTATAGAAGAGGTTTATTCTGTGTCACACCCTTTAAAGGACAGTAGGATGTTTCTGCAAGGGCAGCTGTCTCGCAGAAAACATCA
>NW_024360637.1:0-253 GCF_014805655.1 Passer montanus | reverse complement strand
GGAAAGCCTGCTCTGTCCTTAACTGAGGCCTCAGCAGAATGTGCCTGGAGTATCCCACTGTGGCACTAATGCTTGCTAGTTTATGTCATTTTGACTTGGGGAACTGGTAAAAGCCTGGGTACTAAAGTATTTGTGCTCTAAATGTCGTAAAATGCATATTTTAAGTTGCAGCTCCCAAAGTAATTGAGACCTAAATGGGGGAGGATGCTCACATCCTGAAAATATTGGATTCAACTTATTAAGTATCTCAGCA
>NW_024360636.1:0-253 GCF_014805655.1 Passer montanus | reverse complement strand
CAGAGACCACTGGCAGCCGACCCCGGCAGTAGCCCTCTCAGTACTGTCGTTTTTGTGAGGGCTGTTTGACATCCCAAAGGAATGTGCCATATCACCGTAGTGAGAGATGTGACGACCCCAACGTGTCCTTGAAGCATAGGAAGCTCACATTTACTTACAGACCCTATGGTCACTTGCAGTTGCTCTCTGAGCAACACATGTAGGCTGGGATATTTTGGACAACTGTGCGTGTGTTGCCTGGCATGTTCCCCCT
>NW_024360635.1:0-253 GCF_014805655.1 Passer montanus | reverse complement strand
AGATTTCATCTGGCTTTTTTTTTTTGGTCAGGCAAATAAGTCCCCAACAGCAAAACAAACACTTCTCTCCTCCTGAAACCCAGCTCTCAGCTCATGCAGTGTGAAAAACCACACTACAGAAGATCATTAAGTGGGTGACTGCCTGTCCCCCTGTGAGCTTAACAAGCCTGTGTTTGAAAAGAGCATGTTGTGGTAAGAGGCACTGAAGACATGCATGAAAAGAGCTCATGAAATCTGAATATAAATTCAAGAC
>NW_024360634.1:0-253 GCF_014805655.1 Passer montanus | reverse complement strand
CAAAGGAAGGGTACAAGAGCTTTGAGATTCTGATACGCATTTTGTCTTTATATGGATCACAAAGACACTCTAGCTTTCTAAAATGCAAAATTTGAAAAGTAACCTTAAAGTTGGTAGGCATGAAGACACATTTGAAGTTAAAAGCTCAATAGATGTGTTAAATGCTATTGGTATAACAATCAGTTCCAATTTATTTTTCATTTGACATAATACCAGATGAGTAACTCAATTCTCAGAATGAAGATTTAACAAT
>NW_024360633.1:0-253 GCF_014805655.1 Passer montanus | reverse complement strand
TTCGCCTTCTGGGACGAGGATCCGCGGTGCGGTGAAAGAAAGGCTGCTACCCACAGGGCTGAAAGGAAGGAGACGGACCACAGCAGCAGCTTAATGCGGGTTTATTGAATCCCAGGGGAACTGCCAGCCGAGGACCCAAACCAGGTCCCGACCGGGGTTTATAAAGGGAAAGTCCTCAGCAAATCAGAACAAAGGTGGGAGTGGAGAAAAAGTTATAGACAAGGAGGGGTATCCAACAGGGTTGCAGTAGGGG
>NW_024360632.1:0-253 GCF_014805655.1 Passer montanus | reverse complement strand
ATCAATTATTAGTTAACTACTAACTCTTATCTTCATCAATGCCTATTTGTTTTAATTAGCTCAAATAAAGCTTACCTCTAACTAAAATCGTAGCTCTTCTAAAATTTTTCAATTCCTTAATGTTTCAAGTGAGTATGTTGCCGACTGGAGGTTCATATCTGGTGTTTCCTACTCATCTCTGTATTTCACACTGGTTACCTCCCCGGTCTGTCCTGGAGTACAGATTCCCCTTTGCCTATGCAATCCTGATCTT
>NW_024360631.1:0-5135 GCF_014805655.1 Passer montanus | reverse complement strand
AGACTATTCCATGCTTTCTCAGCTGTTTGTACCTTCAGGATTGGGCAAAGAAAAATGGTGACGGAGTCAAATTATTTTGTTTTTTAATTAAGGGCAACTCAATTTCTAAATGTATAGATACACTTCCAATGCTTACACTAGTCAAGGATGAAATTGTGAACAGACATGAATTCCTCACTTTTTTCCCTGAAGAATAGCATTTGGACTTTGCCCACCAGAACAGTCCTTGCTACAGACAGATGTTTCTTCTGTTCTTCTTCTAGCAGTACAAGTGGCTGGACACTGAACCTCAAAGCAGAGAACTAAGATCCCTGACCTGGATAAGCCCACAAGTGAGTTTACTGGAGAAGTTCTTCCACCAAAATCAGCTCTTGGAAGGCTTTGCAGCCCTTTACAGGAAATCAGCTGATTCCTGTAGGCTGCCACATGAAGACTTCCAGACTGAGGTGAGCATCCTGCTACAGCAAGAATTTGGGTGTAGTGCATCATAATGTGTATGGAAAGTTCATCTGTGCCAAACTGGGGATTTAAAATATTTTATTTGAAAAAAACATCACATCTTCGTAGAGCAATATTGTCTAGCACTTCTGCTGTGGATCCCTGAACAATTCAGCTGGACAGGTGGAATGATAAGGTAATTGAATCCAGACATTGAAAGGGTTTTTTGGATGATTTTTTGTAGGTCCAAGCTGAAGTCCCTGATTTATTCAGGCTTTGAAGTACCATGCAAGCCTTTCCTGTGGAAGAAATTCTGTTCTATGTAATTAATTCACTGTGTGGTAAACCTCCATAATTTCTCCCTGTTAGATTTTTTTTTGACTGAAAATGGTTTACTGAGCTAGCTTTTTCCATTGCAACACAGTAAGAAGCCATAACTAAAAAATGATAGTTTTTTTTATAATTGAAAAATAATAAGAGCTCTAGTCAAATAGAAAGTATTCCAAACTCTTTTCTCCCTTCTCCCTTGAAATACTGTTTTAAAATTACAGAACCCTGTACTCTCTATTACAGAAAAATGCCCTCCATCAAGAAAATGTAGATGTTTACCTAGATAAACCTAGAAATGGCTGTTCTTTGTGATCTCCAGTGATGTTCTTCACTGAAAAACCTCAAAGCACAAATCATTTTAGTGAGGCAGGTAAGAAAGCCACTTGCATTTTCTCTTCCAGTCCAGCAGCTGCTCCTGTAGCTCATGTGACAATGGTTTGGGCAGGAACACAAGAGGTGAAACTGTGGAGTGAACTTGGCTTCAGATGTCTCTTCTGTGCCTCTTGGAAGACTCAGGCAAATGGTGAAATTCAGCACAGTTCAGTGCTTTGGCAGCAGGACCAGTTTGCTAAAACTAAATTGGCAGTAGCAGCAACACTGGAATATTGTGATGCTGGTGCCTCTTATGAATGATTTTAAATAGCAGAAATAAATGAAGCTGCAGCAATAGCGAAATACTGCAGTAGTGGTGCCTATTACAAATCCTTTTAAATATCACAAATAATTAAAATGACTAACAGAAGTGTAAATTCCTAAGCTAACCTCCAAGATTGCAGTTTTTAAGGACTCAAATTGTACAGGTCCTGAAAAACCTGGGGACTAATATTTCCTTTGATTTTGTGTCAGAAAGGCACACACAGTGGAGCTGTTTGTGCACTGAGGGCAATCTCACTTTTTGGTTTTTTTGAGCTCAAGTTCTTCAAGCAGTATTAGAGTGAACAGCAGCAGCTTAAAGCACCTCCTAATTTTAAAGAGAGTTTGAGTAACACACTGCTTTAACAAGGTGGATTTGAACCAGATTTAGCCAAGTGATTTGCCTTTCCTGTGTGGTAGTTTGCATTTTGCTTAACGCTGAATTGTAGCACTGGAAAAGTTGAGAGCACTTACATATACTGTGTTTACCAGAGGAAGAATAAGGTTTCTGGAGTTTTGGTGTTAGTGTTCATGGTAATGTGGGTTATGTGGCTCAACTCATTATTCAACTCAACTCATAATTCCTTGAAATTTTAAATTCCAAGGAGTCAAGGATTAAGTTTTGAGTTACTATTCTGAACCTGATTTGTTCAGACTCTGTCCATCTTGCATGACATCAGTAGTAAGTGAATCTAAGAAGATTTTAACATGTATTTTGAGTCTGTTTCAACCTTAAATATAATTCCAAAATTATTTTTAACGAGTCCCTGCAGAGTGAAGCATCTTGGAGACTAAATTACATGATATATTGGGGATTAGAAGGAGTGGGGAAAATATGTGAGAATTGGGGAGAGAAAATTGTCTTTCAATGAAGTAACTACCAACCAGATCTTGTCATATATTATGAAAATCTAATTTTTGCTAGAATCTTATGTATTCAAAATGGTAAAATTAGCTGGTAACATTGGCTTGTACAATGAGCTGTGGGGGTGCTGTTTTCTTAGGTACTTTTGTACCAGAAGATGGAGCAGGAGAGCCTGGATTCAGGATCTCGGCAGGAGCAACCTTCTTTCAGTAGTGCTGACCTGACTTTTGCTATCTCCATGGACGGGTTCAAAAAAGGCAAATTGAGATCACAGCTATTTCACAACTGAATAGCCCTGTAACCATTAAAACATACTAAATCTAAGAGTAAAAGCAGAACCCAAGTGAAGTCAATTTAAGCAGTTAAGGAGCAAAGGCACATTTCAGTGGGAAACATCTATAAGGTAATGCAGAACAATTTTTTACCCAACAAATACTTACAGATTAATTTTAAATTCCAGTGCAACAGGTCTCAAAGGTAAAGATGAATGCGGTTATTAATATAAGATCACTCATACCTGATTCTGTGCAGGACTTTGAATTATGAAAAACAAGGGATATGGTTCTGCAAACTCTTACCACAGGCAGACCTTGGTACAGAAACTGTTGCTGTGGAATTTTGAAGCAAGATGCCCAGCACCAGTTAGTTTGATGAGCTAATGCATGTTTGGATCCTCTGACGGATGGCACTGAAGATCAGCATTTTGCAAACTATTTTATGCCTTACAGAGTCCCAGCCATGAAATATGCCCACATGATGGCTATTTTCAGAGTTTCTAAGCACAGTAAAAGCCTGTACATTTTATTAACACAGATGGCGACATTTTAAAAAAGAATTCTAATCATTCATGACCATTGCACCTTCCCCCTCTCCCTCCCACTAATATTATAGGCAATAGGGTTCTAACTAACCATGCAAAAACAACCTTAGAGAAGGATTGGGAAAAAAAAAATCATCATTCCCTTCTTTTAATAGCAACAGTTGCAAATCTGTGCATAATGCTGCTGTCATGTCACTTACTGTAAATACCACTTGCAAATCAGTAGTTTTCTTTCTGTTTTCCAAACAAAATCTTGAATGTTTAAAAAGCACTCTGAAAATAAGTCCTACTTCAATATTTAGCTTAAAAAGTAGTATATTGTCATTTATTTTGCATGAAATCCTCATTGTTTCACTGAGTTTCCTGGGAAGTTTTGCATTGTTGGACATGAATTCATTCCATTTCCAGACAAACCACTGCTTGTAGGAACTTGATTAACTTGAAGTTGCTGCTGGAGCTCTTGGACTTCTCACAGGAAACACCCCTATGTTTTGTTGTCCTTGCCTTTGAAGCATTCTTCTTCCCAGCAGCCTTTTGTGCTTTAAATTATTGTAAACACAACAGTTGTCACCCACAAAACACCAGCAGTTCCAGTGCCAGTATGTGGTTTCTGTTTTCAGGGTGATGACAAGGGACAGCGTGGGTCTGACTGCCTAGTGTGCTACTGCAGATTTTTGAAACTAGCAGGAAAAATTATATTTATGTTGGTCATATTCTGAAACTAGCCATTTTATGCAAGGACTGGAACTTCTGAGTCACTTTGCAAAAGTGGCTTGAATGACATTGTGTGTTTCACTCAGTCATTTCATGAAGTGCCTAAGTGTTTCAAGCATTTCAACAAATGAATGTTACATTATTATTACACAGAATCTCTTGCTCTGAGTGTTCTATCGAAATGGGTTTTGGTGAATGGTTAATACTTCCACAGAAAAATCAGACCCATGCACTTGAGAGGTCTCACAGATGTAGGGCTGTAGTTCCAGAATTACAGTTGCCTACTTTTGATATTCCCAGTGGCATCCTGCCACAGTTTCAGTCTGTAACACACAAGCTTTTATGCAACTCTAGTCCCTTGGCTTTACTTACTTCAAATAAGTAACATGAATGCAACTGTGCATTGTCTCCAAGTGCATATGGGATTCTTGCTAGGTTATTGTAATTCTGTGGTAAGGCCAGAGTGTGATTATTAACAAATAATAGCAGATGCTGTGTTGTGAGCAACAATGAACCAGTGGGCTTGAAAATGTGAGGAAACACACTTGTATTAATTTTCTGGAATGTGAAGCTCTCAGGTAAGTCAGAAGCCCTGGCTCACAGGAGTAGCAGAGCACTGCAGATTTATTCAACAGGTCTGTAATTTACATCCACTTCTACTTGACTCCCTGTTCTAATGTTTGATGTCAATAACAGCCCCCTGCTTATTAACATTGATTGATTGATAGGCAAAATATGGGGTTGGGGGATGAAGAAGTCATCTTTTCAATCTGCCCCCAAATATTTGAAATAATGTTTCCCTTTGATAGAGAAACTAATGATATTACATCTTCTAGTTTTGTATAAAACTGCTGCATAATTTCTAAAGGCTTTGCTATTACATTAATTCCTCTGAAAATTGCTAGTGAGGTCTCCAGTCACTCTTCTTATGGGTCTGGTTTCAGACCTTGCACACAGAGAGCAGGAATACTCCTGAGCCACATGACTGAAGGAGTGCCTGCTGGAGTGAAACATTATCTATTCTATTTTTCCTTGGGGGAAAATCATTGCAGTAATGGAATCTGCTTAGGCCTACTAAAGGGAATGCCTCCCAGAGCATGAATACCTTAGTGGGATAGAGACCCACAGAACAAAGCTTTATGCTCACCTTTTATGAAAAAGCAAGAAAGATAAGAATGTGGCCAGTTTTCCAGTCTCTAGTTGTAGCTTGTTGAACTAGTGTTTATTTTAAGGCATTAAATTCCTATGCTATTACTCTAAAACTCTAGTGCTATTGCTCTAAAATTGGAAATAAGAACACAATTGGCTTGTGACCTCATTATAACCAACAGTTGC
>NW_024360630.1:0-253 GCF_014805655.1 Passer montanus | reverse complement strand
CTGCATTTTACTGAAAACCCAGCAGAATGTGGCATAAAAATGAGTTGATTGTGTAGGATGAAAACTGATTTCTAGTATTAGCAAAAAAACGAAACCATTAAGATTGATAACCTATGTTGAGGGTGGGGTGTGGACTATTTTTTTTTAAATCCAGAGTCACAGAGCTCCTATTCTATTTATGCCATTCAGTTTCCACCTTTGAAGAATGTACTTTGTGATTAAGCCACACTCAGTTGCTGGAGTTTTTGGTGTA
>NW_024360629.1:0-253 GCF_014805655.1 Passer montanus | reverse complement strand
TGCAGGTGTCCAGTTGAGCCTGGGACAGTTTGGCAAGCCCAGATGTATGATCCAGAATTTTGGAGAGTCTCCATGTCTGGGGTTCCCAGAGGGGTTTGTCAGGTGAGATTTGGGGTGACTGAGGTGCTGTTGAGGTCCTGGTGCTTTGCATGCATAGTCAGATCCTGCAGCTCCTCGATGGTGTTGCTGGGGGTTTGCTCCAGTGAATTATTATTCATTACAGTCAGGTGGGAATGCCCATATAACTGCCCAG
>NW_024360628.1:0-253 GCF_014805655.1 Passer montanus | reverse complement strand
CTCTTTCACTCAACCTCTTCAACACAAGCCAATACCTTGAGCAGGACTGCTCCCTCGGTACTCTGACTAAAGCTGTGTGAATGCTGTCCATACAGTGCTTCAGTGAACCAGTAGTCACAGTGTAAATAAACCCAGTCAAGAGCAGTGTGGCCCTTAAGAAGGACCTCAATAAATTGGAGAGATGGGCAGAAAAGAAGTCTGTAGTTCAACCAGGTTCTTGCACTAAGGGAAGAATAACCCCAGGCACCAGTCC
>NW_024360627.1:0-253 GCF_014805655.1 Passer montanus | reverse complement strand
TGAAAATGGAGTCAAGCCTCGTGTCGTCGCATAAGGGGTCTCAGCCAAAACAAGAGATAACAGCATTTTAGAAATCTGCAGACCAAGTTCAGAAAGACTGAATATGTTGGCTAAAGACCCCTGAAATATTTCTAAGAAAGTCTGAATTTAATGAGAAATGGATGTTTAGGATCCTTCAGTGATAAATATTAGCCAAGACTTTGGGTTTGTATTGTGCACCCAAAGCCAAAGAAAACTGTTGGACTGGCTCATC
>NW_024360626.1:0-253 GCF_014805655.1 Passer montanus | reverse complement strand
GACATTTGGGGGTTCTGGGGGTGTCACACGAGGGATTGGGGAGAATTTGGGGGGATTTGGGGGTTCTTGAGGTGCCACCCTGGCAGTTTGGGGACATTTGGGGAGGTTTTGGGGTTCTCGGAGTGTGACATGAGGATTTTGGGGAGAATTTGGGGGGATTTGGCGTTCTTGTGGTGTCACATGAGGTTCTGGGTGGGTTTTTGGGTTCTTGGGGGTCTCACACCAGGTTCTGGGTGGATTTTGGGGTTCTTGG
>NW_024360625.1:0-253 GCF_014805655.1 Passer montanus | reverse complement strand
AGACACACATTAAGAGCTAAAATGCTGCTCTGAAGGAAGAAGTGCAAAGTCTGTTGAAATCTGTGTGATTTAAGGTTTTTCAAGTCACATGAGGTTCTATGTTATGTTATCAATTACTCACCTCAGCTAACTTCTGCTGTGAGGTTTTTCATCACTATTATTATTTTCTTGCAAGATAATGGGGTTTAAAGTAAGCAAAATCTAAATTTTTTTCCTCAAAATTAATTCTTAACACAAGCAAAAATAAGGCCAA
>NW_024360624.1:0-253 GCF_014805655.1 Passer montanus | reverse complement strand
ATGGTATTATGGTCCTATAAAAAACACTAGCAAAGCCTGCCTGCTTGCTGAGAGGTCTTTCTGATTTGCAGAAATAGCATCCACAACTGTGTGGGTCTTCACTGGGTATTCACAGAAGCCCAGTCTCAAGAAGTAATTGTTTTTCCCCTCTTATCATTGGAGCCTTCCACCTTTCTCTTCCAACTTGCTAACTCGATACTGTTCAGAGGAATTAAATGCATGCTAGCTTCATGAAAAATAAAAACAAAGCAAT
>NW_024360623.1:0-253 GCF_014805655.1 Passer montanus | reverse complement strand
GTAAATATTCATTCTTGCCTTCCTTCCATGTATTCTGCAGTTGCCCAATTAAGTGTCATGTATCAAACTGATATAAAGAATATTTTCTTTCTCTGCTTGTACAAAAACCAACAGTTAAGCTACTTGTGGCTTTTTCCAGGTTGGAGCATTTCACTGTACTCAGCACATACTTTGGAGTTTTTGGTTGGTTGGTTTGGTGTTTTTTTTTTAATGGTAATGCAATAGCACTTGATTAAAAACAAACAAAACTGAT
>NW_024360622.1:0-253 GCF_014805655.1 Passer montanus | reverse complement strand
GAATTGGGAATTTTGGGAATTCTGGGAATGGGGAACTGGGAATTCCGGGATCTTTGGGAATCCTTGCGGAGCTCTGGGATCATTCCCGGTTTTTGGGCTCATTCCTGGATTTTGGGCTCCTCCCCCCCCGGGCTCTTCCCTTCCCCACTCCTGGAATTCCTTCCCCAATTCCCACTCCCAAAACTCCCAGAATTCCCAATTCCCAAAATTTCCAATTCCCAATCGCGGAACTCCCAATTCCCAGAATTCCCAA
>NW_024360621.1:0-253 GCF_014805655.1 Passer montanus | reverse complement strand
TAATAGGTGTGATAAATAATGTGTTATATTTTATTATATTATATATATTATATCATGTGTACAATAAATAATCAATGTGTTCTATAATGTATATAACTATATATATAAAATCTATAATATGTGTATAATACATAATAAATGTATTGTGTAATATATATAACAATATCTAATATATAATACAATGTGTATAATAAATAATAAAAGTGTTATGTAATATATACAACTATATATAATATAATATAATATAATATAA
>NW_024360620.1:5013-11171 GCF_014805655.1 Passer montanus | reverse complement strand
GAAATGGGGGAAAATGGGGGAAAATGGGGTTGGGAATGGGGGAAATGGGAAAATAAATGGGAAAAGTGGGGGAAAATGGGATAAAATGGGGGGAAAATGGGAAATAAATGGGGAAAATGGGGAATAAATGGGAAAAAATGGGGGAAAGTGGGGAGAAAATTGGGGGAAATGGGAAGAAATGGGGGAAAATGGGGAAAATGGGGGGAAATGGGGTTGGGAATGGGGAAAATGGGAATAAATGGGAAAAAAATGGGGAAAAGGGGGTTAGGAATGGGGATATGGGGAGAAATGGGGGTAAAATGGGGAATAAATGGGGAGAAATGGGGGGAAAAAGGGGTTGGGAATGGGGAAAAATAATTAATAATGGGAATTAATTCATTAATAATGGGAATTAATTAATAATGGGAATTAATTAATAATGGGAATGAGTTCATTAATAACGGGAATAAATTCATTAATAATGGGAATTAATCCATTGGGACAAACGGGATTGGGAGGGACTGGGAGGAACTGGGATGAACTGGGATGAACTGGAGCCCTTCAAACCTCAAACCAGCCCCGTTTTTAATGGGAATTTTTCCTTTTTTTCCAGGAATTTTTCTTTTTTGGGGGGAATTTTCCCAGGAAAACTCGGAATTGTGCTGCTCACACTGGTCAGGAGTGCTCCTGACCCAGGCGAGGAACTGGGATGAACTGGAGCCCTTCAAACCCAAACCAGCCCCGTTTTTATTGGGAATTTTTCCTTTTTTCCAGGAAATTTTCATTTTTGGGGGGAATTTTCCCAGGAAAACTCGGAATTGTGCTGCTCACACTGGTCAGGAGTGCTCCTGACCCAGGGGAGGAACTGGGATGAACTGGGACCTTTCAAACCCCAAACCAGCCCCGTTTTTAATGGGAATTTTTCCTTTTTTCCAGGAAATTTTCATTTTTGGGGGGAATTTTCCCAGGAAAACTGGGAATTGTGCTGCTCACACTGGTCCAGGGGCGGGGGCACGCTGCCCTTGACCCAGGGCGTGTGGTCATCCACCATGTTGATGGTCAGGTTGGGGTGCCAGTGCGAGATGACCTCGACCGGCCCGAAATCCTCGGCCCTCTGCAAGGGAAAATCCCAAACTGTCACCAAATCCCACAAAAACCCCAAAAAACCACAAAAAAACGGGGTGGGAAAAGGGGAAACCCGACCCCAAAGCCCAAAAGTCCAGTCCTGGAGTTTGGAAAGGGAGGGAAAAGACTCAAAAAGGAGGAAAAAATGGAATTTTTGGCTCTCTGCAAGGGAAAATCCCACAGTTGTCAGCAGATCCCAAAAAAATCCTCCGAAAATCCCTAAAAATCACAACCCCCTCCAAAGAAAATCCCCTAAAATTCACCAAAAATCCCCCCAAAAATCAGCCCTTGACCCAGGGCGTGTGGTCATCCACCATGTTGATGGTCAGGTTGGGGTGCCAGTGCGAGATGACCTCGACCGGCCCGAAATCCTCGGCCCTCTGCAAGGGAAAATCCCAAACTGTCACCAAATCCCCCAAAAAACCACCAAAAACCACAAAAAAACGGGCTGGGAAAAGGGGAAACCCGACCCCAAAGCCCAAAAGTCCAGTCCTGGAGTTTGGAAAGGGAGGGAAAAGACTCAAAAAGGAGGAAAAAATGGAATTTTTGGCTCTCTGCAAGGGAAAATCCCACAGTTGTCAGCAGATCCCAAAAAAATCCTCCGAAAATCCCTAAAAATCACAACCCCCTCCAAAGAAAATCCCCTAAAATTCACCAAAAATCCCCCCAAAAATCACCCTAAAAATCCCCCAAAAAATCCTAAAATATCCCCAGAAATCAATAAAAATCCCCCTACAAAAAACCCCCAAAAAAACAAAACAAAAAATCCCCCCAAAATCCCTAAAAATAAAAAAATCCTTAAAAATACCCCCAAAAATCCCCAAAACCACCAAAAAAATCATAATAAAATCCCAAAAATCCCCATTAAAAAACTCCCAAAAAATCCTAGAAAATCCCCCAAAAAATCCCTAAAATCCCCCCAAAAATCCCCAAAACCACCCAAAATTAAAATAAAATTTAAAAAAAAAAAAATCCCCCAAAAATTCTCAAAAAAAATTCCCCAAAAATCCACAAAAAATCCCACAAAAAATCCCTAAAAATTCCCCAAAAATAAAAAAAAAATCCCTAAAAATCCCCCCCAAAAATCCCAAAAAATCCCAAAAAAATCCCCCAAAAATCCCCCAAACCCCAACTCCGGGAATTCCCACCTTGATCATCTCGGGGTCGGCCTCGGTCTCCCCCGTCAGGAGGTTTTTGGTTTTCTGGAATCGCCGCCGTTTGTATTTGTTGATCACTGGGGAGAAAAAAAAAAGAGGGGAAAAAATGGGAAAAATTCAAATTTTCAGCGGGGAAAATTGGGAATTCCCAAAAAAATCCCGGATTTGCCGCTGGGGTTTGGGATCCTGGGGGAGGAAAATGGAAATGGAGCAGATGAAGTATTTTGATTTTTGGGTTTTTTTTTTAAATGATTTTTTTAGGATTTTTTGGGGGAAATTTTTTGGGGATTTTTGGGGATCCTGGGGGAGGAAAAATGGGAAGAGAGCAGGGAAAAATTTGGGAAAATTTGGGAATTTCGTCCCATAAAATTTAAAGAAATGTGGGGGAATTCCCACTGCAAAAGTTGGGATTCCCCCCAAATTCCCGAATTTTCAAAGGGATTTTTGCCCCTCGATCCCACAACTCCCAAGGATGGAAAAGCAGGAGGGAACCTGGAGCGTTCCTGGGAAAATTCCCCCCCTTTGGGATTTGGATTTTTTGGGAATTCTGGGGCTCATCCCCATCCCAAGGGATTTAGGATCAGGAGAGGAAATTCCAGCTGGGAATGGGGCTGAGCCCTGTGGACTAGGGGCTGGAAAATCAGGAATTATCAGGAATTCCCTGGAATTTCCAGGATTTGGGGCCATTCCCGAGAGATCTGGATCTCAAAAACTGGGAATTCCTGGGAATTCCCCCATTCCCGAGGGATTTGGGGCCATTCCTGGGAGATTTGAGACCATTCCCAGGGGATTTAGGGGCATTCCCATGGGAATTTG
This sequence comes from Passer montanus, assembly GCF_014805655.1. NCBI lineage: Eukaryota > Metazoa > Chordata > Aves > Passeriformes > Passeridae > Passer > Passer montanus. Next base: position 8,094 of record NW_024360620.1, on the reverse strand, counting down.
GATCCCAAATGTTGGAAATTCCCAGAAATTGTTGGAAATTCCCGGGATTTCCCAGGAATTCCAGGAATTCCGTACTCCTGGAGCTGTGCATGGCAGCCAGAGCCGATCCCAACCCCATTCCTGAGGGGTTTGGGGCCGTTCCTGAGGGAAATTTGGGCCATTCCTGGGGGATTTGGATCCCAAAGGTTGGGAATGGCTGGGAATTCCCAGGTATTCCCGGAATTCCGTACTCCTGGAGGCGTGCACGGTGGCCAGGCCTGGTAGAGGCTCCTGGGGCCGATCCCAACCCCATTCCTGGAATCGCCGCCGTTTGTATTTGTTGATCACTGGGGGAAAAATGGAATTTAAAACCCAAAAACCGGGAATTCCCCCATTCCCAAGGGATTTGGAACCCAAAAATTGGGAATTCCCCCATTCCCAAGGGATTTGGAACCCAAAAACTGGGAATTCCTGGGAATTCCCCAATTCCCGAGGGATTTGGGGCCATTCCTGGCAGATTTGAGACCATTCCCAGGGGATTTAGGGGCATTCCCACGGGGATTTGGATCCCAAATGTTGGAAATTCCCGGGAAATTGTTGGAAATTCCCGGGATTTCCCAGGAATTCCAGGAATTCCGTACTCCTGGAGCTGTGCATGGCAGCCAGAGCCGATCCCAACCCCATTCCTGAGGGGTTTGGGGCCGTTCCTGAGGGAAATTTGGGCCATTCCTGGGGGATTTGGATCCCAAAGGTTGGGAATGGCTGGGAATTCCCAGGTATTCCCGGAATTCCGTACTCCTGGAGGCGTGCACGGTGGCCAGGCCTGGTAGAGGCTCCTGGGGCCGATCCCAACCCCATTCCTGAGGGGTTTGGGGCCGTTCCTGAGGGAAACTGGGGCCATTCCTGAGGGAAATTTGGGCCATTCCTGGGGAATTTGGATTCCAAAGGTTGGGAATGGCTGGGAATTGTTGGGAATTCCGTACTCCTGGAGCTGTGCATGGCAGCCAGAGCCAATCCCAGCCCCATTCCTGAGGGGTTTGGGGCCATTCCTGGGAGATTTGAGACCATTCCCAGGGGATTTAGGGGCATTCCCATGGGAATTTGGATCCCAAATGTTGGAAATGGATCCCAAAGGTTGGGAATTGTTGGGATTTCCCAGGAATTCCAGGAATTCCAGGAATTCCGTACTCCTGGAGGTGTGCACGGTGGCCAGGCGCCGGTAGAGGCTCCAGGGCCGATCCCAACCCCATTCCTGAGGGGTTTGGGGCCATTCCTGAGGGATTTGGGGCCATTCCTGAGGGGAATTTGGGCCATTCCTGGGGGATTTTGGATCCCAAAGGTTGGGAATTGTTGGGAATTCCCGGAATTCCGTACTCCTGGAGGTGTGCACGGTGGCCAGGCGCCGGTAGAGGCTCTTCTGCCGCGGGTCGGGGTGGAAGCCGCTCTTGGTGAAGTAAACGTGGACGTAGATGGAGCCGTTCCGCTGCACGCTCTGCGGAAATCCGGGAAAAAAAACGGGGAAAAGGTCGGGAAAATCACAGGGAAAATAGTGGGAAAAACATCAAAAAATTGTGGGAAAAACCTCCCGGAACAACTTTGTAAAAGTATTGGAAAAACACCTGGAAAAACCCCGGAAAAACACCTGGAAAACCCCCAGAAAAGCCTTGGAAAAATCCCTGGAAAAACCCCGGAAAAACACCTGGAAAATCCCCAGAAAAGCCCTGGAAAAATCCCTGGGAAAACCCTGGAAAAAAACCAGGAAAAATCCCGGAAAAACCTTGGGAAAAACCCCAGAAAAGCCCTGGAAATCCCCGGGAAAACCCTAGAAAAAAAACAGAACTATCCCTGGAAAAACTCCTGGAAAAAACCCTGGAAGAACCTTGGAGAAGCTCAGGGAAAACCCTGGAAAATCCTTGGGAAAAAAACATGGAAAAAAACCCCAAAAAATCCTGGCCAAATACTGGGAAAACCCTGGAAAATTCTTGGGAAAAAACCCTGGAAAAAACTCTGGAAGAACCCTGAAAAAAACCCAGGAAAACCCTTGGGAAAAACCCTGGAAAAATCCTGCAAAAACTCTGGGAAAACCCTGGAAAAACCTCTGGAAAAACTCCCAAAATCCATGGAAAAATTCTCAGAAAACCCTGGAAAAAAAAAAACCCAGGAAAACTGCAGGAACACCCCTGGATAAACCTCCAAAAATCCTGGGAAACCCCCAGAAAAATCCCCCAAAACCTTGAAAAAATCCCAAAAAAAGACCTGGAAAAACTCTGGGAAAACACCCCAAAAAACAAAAAAAAACAGGAAAAGGATAAAAAAGGGACCCAATCGGGCACAAATTCCAGGTGGGAATCCAGGAAGGGGCGAGGATCCCAAATTCCCACCTGAAATTCCCTCTCCAGATCCCAAATCCCTCAGGAATGGCCCCAAATCCCTCAGGAATTCCCAATTCCCACCTGGAATTTCCTTTTCCCCACCCGAAATTCCCTTTTCCCAACCCCAAATCCCCTTTCCCAACTCCAAATCCCTTGGAAAATCCCAGGATTCCCAATCCCACCTGGAATCCGCTTTTCCAGGTCCCAAATCCCCTTTTCCTCACCCCAAATTCCCTTTCCCGACCCCAAATCCGCATTCCCAGACCCCAAATCCCTTGGGAATATCCCAGAATTCCATTCCCACCTGGAATCCACTTTTCCAGGTTCCAAATTCCCTTTTCCAGGTCCCAAATCCCCATTCCCAGACCCCAAATCCCCTTTTTCCCAACCCCAAATTCCATTTTCCTGACCCCAAATCCCTTGGGAAAATCCCAGAATCCCATTCCCACCTGGAATCTGCTTTTCCAGGTCCCAAATTCCTTTTTCCCCGACCCCAAATCCCCTTTCCCAGACCCCGGAATTTCCAAAATCCCCCGGAATTCCGGGAATTCCCACCTGGGAGATGTCCACCTCCCCGAAGTGCTCGTAGCATCCATCAGAATTCCCTTTTCCTGACCCCAAATCCCCATTCCCAGACCCCAAATTCCCATTCCCAGACCCCAAATCCCCTTTTTCCGACCCCAAATCCCCATTCCCAGCCCCCAGAATTCCCCAAATCCCCCGGAATTCC
>NW_024360620.1:0-4932 GCF_014805655.1 Passer montanus | reverse complement strand
AATCCCAATCCCAGATTTAATCCCAATCCCAGATTTAATCCCAATCCCAGATTTAATCCCAGGTTTAATCCCAATCCCAATCCCAGCTGACCATGAGGGTGTCCTTGGGGCAGAGGTTCCTGCTGGGGCTGCGGGCGCTGCCGCCGGCTCTGATCCCAGGTTTGATCCCAATCCCAGATCCGATCCCAACCCCAATCCCAGATTTAATCCCAATCCCAGATTTAATCCCAATCCCAGATTTAATCCCAGGTTTAATCCCAATCCCAATCCCAGCTGACCATGAGGGTGTCCTTGGGGAAGAGGTTCCTGCTGGGGCTGCGGGCGCTGCCGCCGCCTCTGATCCCAGGTTTGATCCCAAATCCCAATCCCAATCCCAATCCCAGGTTTAATCCCAATCCCAGATTTAATCCCAGGTTTAATCCCAATCCCAGATTTAATCCTAATCCCAGATTTAATCCCAATCCCAGGTTTAATCCCAATCCCAATCCCTGCTGACCATGAGGGTGTCCTTGGGGAAGAGGTTCCTGCTGGGGCTGCGGCCACTGCCGCCGCCGCCGTTGGGCTCCTGCGGCGCCGGCGCTCTCCGGAACCAGCTGGAGATGGCCCAGATGATGAAAATCCTGCGGGAAAACCCCGGAAATCCCAAATCAAATCCTCGGGAAAAATCCTCGGGAATTCCGCTGGGATCGGCCCCGGCCCTCCCAGCGCTGCCATTCCCCAAAAAATCCTGGTCCCAGTTCCCGGTCCCGGTTCCTGCCCCCGTCTCTGCCCCGGTCCCGGTCCCCGACTTTGACCCCGGACCTTGCCCCCTTCCCGTGCCTGTCCCTGTCCCCGTCCCTGCCCCGTTCCCTGCTCCATTCCCGGCCCGGTTCCCTGACCCGGTCCCGGTCCCCGCTCTCGGTCCCGGTTCCCGGTCCCCGACTTTGACCCCGGACCTTGCCCCCCTCCCGTTCCTGTCCCTGTTCCCTTCCCTGCCCCGCTCCCTGCCCCGGTCCCTGCCCCGCTCCCTGCCCCGGTTCCCGGTCCCGGTTCCCGCTCCCCGTCCCTGTCTCTGTCCCTTTCCCCGTCTCCGCTCCCGCTCGCTGTCCCCGTTCCCGCTCCCAGTTCCTGTCCCCGTTGCCCCTTTCACCCCTCTCACCCCTTTAACCCCTTCAGTCCCAGCTCTCACCTGAACAGGACCCCTTTAACCCCTTCAGTGCCAGCTCTCACCTGAACAGGACCCCTTTAACCCCTTCAGTGCCAGCTCTCACCTGAACAGGGCCCCTTTAACCCTTTAACCCTTTCCCTCCCAGCTCTCACCTGAACAGGACCCCTTTCACCACCTGCCAGGCGTTCGGTGCCGGTTGCTGCTGCTGCCCCTGCGGGCTCTCGGGCGCGGCGCCGGTACCGGCAGCGCCGTTACTGCTGGACACCTGCAGAACCGGAACCGGAACCGGGACATCAGTGACACCGGTACTGACCCGGTACTGACCCAAACCCAGCCCCATCCCGGTACCGGCAGTGCCGTCACTGCTGGACACCTGCGGAACCGGGACATCAGTGACACCGGTACCGACCCAAACCCAGCCCCATCCCGGTACCGGCAGCGCCGTCACTGCTGGGCACCTGCGGGACCGGCACTGGAACTGGTCACCGGTACCGGCTACCGACACCGGCCTGGCCCTGTCCCCATCCCTTCCCGGGCACCGACACCGGCCCGGTACCACCATCCCGGTACCGGCTCCATCCCGATCCCTTCCCGGTCACAGACACCATTCCGGTACCGGCCCCAGCCCCAGCCCCATCCCGATCCCTTCCCGGTCCCGTCCCGCTCACCAGTCCCGGCCCGATCCCTTCCCACACCGGTCCCGCTCACCGGCCCCTTCCCAGCCCCGCTCCCGGTTCCGGTTCGTGGCCCTGGCCCGGTCCCGGAGCCGCCCTGCTCCCGGAGCCGTTCCCGGTCCCGTTTCTCTGTCCCTGATCCCCGGTCTCCGTCCCGATCCCTTTCCCCTGTCCTGATTCCCGGTCCCGGTTCCTGCTCTCGGTCCCGGTTCCCGGTCCCCGACTTTGACCCCGGACCTTGCCCCCTTCCCGTTCCTGTCCCTGTTCCCTTCCCTGCCCCGGTCCCTGCTCCGGTCCCTGCCCCGTTCCCTGCCCCGGTCCCGGTCCCGGTTCCCGCTCTCGGTCCCGGTTCCCGGTCTCCGGTCCCGCTCCCCGTCCCTGTCTCTGTCCCTTTCCCCCTCTCCGCTCCCGCTCGCTGTCCCCGTTCCCGTTCCCAGTTCCTGTCCCCGTTCCCCGTTCCCGTTCCGGTCCCCGCTCCGGTTCCCGGTGCCGCTTCGGTTCCCGCTCCCGCTCGGGTTCCCCTCTCTCCGCTCCGCGGGCGGGTTTCCCGCGGTCCCCTCGGGCCCGCTGCGGTTCCCGGTGCGGCTCCCGGTGCCGCCCGCTCGCTCCCGGCCCCGCTCGCTGCCGGACCTGCCCCGGGCCCGGGCCCGGCCCCGCCGCCGCCTCCGTCCCCGGCGCCGCCATCTTTGCTGCGCCGCCTCTCGCGAGACTTCCGGGGGCAGCGCCCGCGTGACCCCGCGGAGGGGCGGGGAAACGCGCAAACCGCGCCCCTTTGGTGACGTCACAGCACAAACCACCAATAGCGGCGCGGCCCGCCCCCGGCGGGAGGGGGCAGCGCCCGCGTGACCCCGCGGAGGGGCGGGGAAACGCGCAAACCGCGCCCCTTTGGTGACGTCACAGCACAAACCACCAATAGCGGCGCGGCCCGCCCCCGGCGGGGGGGGGGTTCCCCGCCACGCCCCCTCGGCCGCGCTCAGCCAATGGGAGCGCGCCCCGCCCCCAGCGCGCTCCCCGGGGGTGTTCCCCTGCGTGACGTCACCGCCGCGCTCAGCCAATGGCGGCGCGGTGCGCTCCCGGTGGGGGTTTCCCCGACCGCGCCCCCGGCGGTGACGTCACGGCGGGCTCAGCCAATGGCGGCGCGGCCCGCGCGGGGATTTCCAGGTCCGGCGGCGGCGCGGCCTCGGGGGGCGGCGGCGGGAGCGGCACCGGCGGCTCCGGGGGCTCCGGGACCGGAACCGGGACCGGAACCGGGACCAGCGGGACCCGCACCGGGACCGGAACCGGGAGCACCGGGACCCGCACCGGAACCAGCGGGACCGGAACCGGGAGCACCGGGACCCGCACCGGAACCAGCGGGACCGGCTTCGTGAGCACCGGGACCGGAACCGGGAGCACCGAGACCCTCACCGGAACCAGCGGGACCCGCACCGGGAGCACCGGGACCGGCACCGGGACCAGCGGGACCGGGACATGGCGCTGCCGCTCGGTGAGCGCCGCCCCGCCGCCTCCGGGACCGGCCCGGGGGGAGCGGAACCGGGGATCCCCCCCGGTGGCAGCACCGGGGGCTCACGGGGGAAAACGGGGCGGGCGCGGGGGTGTCACGCTCCGGTGCCGCGGCTGTCCCGGTGCTCGCGGTGTCCCGGCGGCGGTGCCGGTGCTGACGCCGCCCTCCCGGTGCCGTGTCCCGGCAGGAGCGGCCGTGCAGGATCCCGGGCTGGCGATGGCTCACGGAGCACCGGCCGCAGGTAAGGTCCCGCTCCCGGCTCCGGTCCCGCTGCCCCCTCCCGGTCGGGGGCTTCTCCCGGGATCGTTTTCCCCGATTTTCCCTCTTTTCCCCCTTTTTTTCCCCTTTTCTCCCGGTTTTTCCCTGTTTTTCCCGATTTTTCCTCGTTTTCCCCCTTTTTAAACCCGTTTCTCCCGGGTTTTTTCCGTGTTTTCCCGGTTTTCCCGGTTTTTCCCCCATTTTTTCCCGTTTCCCCCATTTTTTCCCATTTTTTCTCCCAGTTTTCCCCATTTTTTCCCTGTTTTTCCCGTTTTTTCCCTGTTTCCCCGGTTTTTTCCCCCTTTCCACAATTTTTCCCCCTGTTTTCCTCTTTTTTCCCCTTTTTTTCCCTTTTTCCCTTTTTTCCCCGTTTCCCCCGTTTATTTCCCCGGTTTCCCCATTTTTTCCCGTTTTTTTCCCCATTTGCCCCATTTTTTTCCTCTTTTTTCCCCCGGTTTTCCTGTTTTTTCCCCACTTTTTTTTCCGTTTCCCTCGGTTTTTCTCCCGGTTTTTCCCGGTTTTCCCCGTTTTTTCCCCATTTTCCCCCCCTTTCCACAATTTTTCCCCCTGTTTTCCTCTTTTTTCCCCTTTTTTTCCCTTTTTCCCTTTTTTCCCCGTTTCCCCCGTTTATTTCCCCGGTTTCCCCATTTTTTCCCGTTTTTTTCCCCATTTGCCCCATTTTTTTCCTCTTTTTTCCCCCGGTTTTCCTGTTTTTTCCCCACTTTTTTTTCCGTTTCCCTCGGTTTTTCTCCCGGTTTTTCCCGGTTTTCCCCGTTTTTTCCCCATTTTCCCCCGTTTCCCCCGATTTTTTTCCCGATTTCCCCATTTTTCCCCGGTTTTTCCATGTTTTTCCCGGTTTTTCCCGTTTCCCCCATTTTTTCCCCGTTTTTTCCCCATTTCCCCCATTTTTTCCCGGTTCTTCCCCCTTTCTCCCGTTTTTTTCCCGGTTTCCCCCATTTTTTCCCCGATTTTTTTCCCCATTTCCCCATTTTTTTTCTCCATTTTTTCTCCCGGTTTTCCCGATTTTTCCCCATTTCCCCCGGTTTTTTTCCCATTTTTCCCCGTTTCCCCCCGATTTTCCCAATTTTTTTCCCCATTTCCCCCTTTTTTCCCCGGTTTCCCCCCCTTTCTCCCGTTTTTTTCCTGTTTCCCCCGGATTTTTCTCGGTTTTTCTCCCGGTTTTCCCGGTTTTTCCCCCGTTTCTCCCGTTGTTTCCCGTTTTTCCAGATGATTTGGGTGAGTGGAACCGAGGGAATTTGGAATCTCCGCCGCCTTCCGGGAATTCCGGGATCCCGGAGCCGCGAGGAGCAGTTCGGGAATTTCGGGATTTTTGGGAATTCGGGATTTTG
>NW_024360619.1:0-253 GCF_014805655.1 Passer montanus | reverse complement strand
AATTTTGGGGGAAATTTGGGAATTTTTGGCATTTCCAGGCATCCGGCCCGAGACGCACTCGCCCGGCCTCTTCTCGTGGTTCCCCATCTTCTTCCCCATCAAGGTGAGCCCAAAACGGGGCAAAAAAACCAAATTTTGGGCAAAATTCTGACAAAATTTTGAATTTTGGGTGAAATTCCGGAAAAAATTGGGAAAAAATTGAAAAAAAATTGAGATTTTTGGGGGGAATTTTGGGGAAAAAGTGGAATAAAAA
>NW_024360618.1:0-253 GCF_014805655.1 Passer montanus | reverse complement strand
ATGTGCACCAGCATTTTTCTGTGCATATTAAGCGCATTAAAATCATAGAAAGAGACTTCTTCTCCCCAGGAGAAGAATCGCTGTGGATTATGTATACACGGAGGAAACCCTTAGGAAGTGTTCCCCAAAGTACATCCATAGAATCCTCCATTTTCTCTGATTTCTTGGCCTTGGACAGTTTCATCTTGCCTGTTTTCAAAAGGTGCAATTCATCTACATGTAAAGACTCCCTGAGAATTTATTTCAAGTATTA
>NW_024360617.1:0-253 GCF_014805655.1 Passer montanus | reverse complement strand
GGTGGTTTTTTGCTCATTTTTGGGTGGTTCAAATGTGTTTTTTTCTCATTTTTTTGTGGTTTCACCGTGGATTTCTTTCCTCTTTTAGGGTGCTTTCAATGAGTTTTTTTAAACTTGTTTTCAATGGTTTTTTTGTTCATTTTTCAGTCGTTTAAATATATTTTTAAATCTTTTATGGTGATTTCAATGCTTTTTTTAATGCTTATTTTCAATGAGTTTTTTGCCTTTTTTGGGTGGTTTCAAGGTTGGCTTT
>NW_024360616.1:0-253 GCF_014805655.1 Passer montanus | reverse complement strand
CCGGCCCCGCGCTCGGTGCCGCGGTTGCCGGGTGACCGCAAACTCGGCTACAGAGTCTGAGCCGGCCATGCAGCCTCAGCGCCCCGAGCTCGGCCCCGGCTGCTCGTCCGCAGCCTGGGCGCGTTCAGGCGGCTGCACTCGGAGATTCGCTCTGGAATTGTTCGCAGATCATTGTTTTCTGTGAGCGAGTGCTGAGAGTTAGCGGAGATTTGGTCTCTGCGATCGAGTCCTGTACTCGCAGAACATTGGTCTC
>NW_024360615.1:0-253 GCF_014805655.1 Passer montanus | reverse complement strand
GACCATTGCTTCTGCTTTTTGCATGCGCGGTCTTTTGGGCCTTTGAGTTGCTGGCAAACGCGTTGCGAGTCGTGTAGTGACTTGGATTTTGGCAGAGGCAGCGTAGAGTCGGTGTTGCATGAGGAGCATGTCGGCAAAGAGTGTGGTTGGGAGTTCTGTCAGGTCCTATAGCTCAGTTGGTTAGAGCATTCGGCTAATAACCGAAAGGTCGCCGGTTCGAGACCGGTTGGGACCATTCTTCTTTTGCATTTGT
>NW_024360614.1:0-253 GCF_014805655.1 Passer montanus | reverse complement strand
GCTGGGCCTGTGCCTGAAACCCCAGGTGATGGCCAGGCATGAAGGGAGAGGGGACAGAGGGAGCTGGCATGGGGCCGGAGGCAGAGGTCTGAGGGCCAGGGCCGGGCTGGCAGCTGTTCTAAGGTGGCCACCTCCTTCCCCCACAGCCAGGGCACAGAGCCACACAGCCCCACACAGCCCCTGGTGCTCCCCCAGCCCTGGGTTCCCCCCCAGCCCTTGCTGTTCCCCCAGCCCCAGGCCTGGGTGGCTGGAA
>NW_024360613.1:0-253 GCF_014805655.1 Passer montanus | reverse complement strand
CAAATTTTAAGAAACCACCCCCAAAAAATTACCAAGCCCAAAAATCCCACCCCCTAGCCCCCAAAAATCTGCCCAGAACCCCAAAAATTCTCCCCAAATTTTAACAAATGCCCCAATAAACCCTAAAATCCCCCTAAATTGCACCCAAAAGCCCCCCAAAATTCCCCCAAATTGTACCAAGCCCACCCAAAATCCCTCCAAATTCTATCAAGCCCCCAAAAATCTCCCCGAAATTCCCCTCAAATTTTAAGAA
>NW_024360612.1:0-253 GCF_014805655.1 Passer montanus | reverse complement strand
TTTTTTTTACCACAATTTGTATAAACATCTTCCTTAAAAAAATGGGTGAAACTACAAGGCTTTGAAAATTACAAATAAATGAGAAATTAATATGAAGATATGTTTGTCCTGAGGTGGGTATCAGCAATTAATTAACATCCAAAACCTACCACTGTAACAAGCTCAAATTCTTTCAGAGTAGAAGGAAAAATGCATTTCTTTTTAATGCTTCTCTTCATCATGACGAATTTGTGATGTACTTAAATGGTTAAAC
>NW_024360611.1:0-253 GCF_014805655.1 Passer montanus | reverse complement strand
AAATGCTACCTCATGCTTGGAAAAGAAATTTTGGTTTCTGGACTTCAGTCCAAATTTGCACAATAGAATGTTACAGAATGTGTAGATCCGACAAAAACCCCATGTTACCTAAAACTGAAAAGGTCTCAAAAGGATGGTTGGCTACCTCTAACTTCAGTTTGCCTACATGGTGCTATGAATCCTCATCATACTGTCAATGCAGTGGGTAATTTAAATAAGATAATTTTTCCAAATTAGGTTTATTAGTGATTGT
>NW_024360610.1:0-253 GCF_014805655.1 Passer montanus | reverse complement strand
GCAGAGAAATCTTTCCAAGCCAGCCCTTACCTGCCTTTTTTTTATTTGGGATATAATTTTTAATTGCTGGTAGGAAGAAACTTGTAGCTTTGGATGCTTTTTACGGCGGGCTTGGCAGACATCAAAATCTGTATTAAATAAAAAACACTCGGAACATATCTGCCTAAGGCTGCCTCCCATTTTTACAGAGCTGAATACAACTTCTTTTCTACTATGTAAACTAAATGTAGGCATTTTAATGCATGTTTTATTT
>NW_024360609.1:0-3503 GCF_014805655.1 Passer montanus | reverse complement strand
TCAGAATATGACCAACATAAATATAATTTTTCCTGCTAGTTTCAAAAATCTGCAGTAGCACACTAGGCAGTCAGACCCACGCTGTCCCTTGTCATCACCCTGAAAACAGAAACCACATACTGGCACTGGAACTGCTGGTGTTTTGTGGTTTTGTGATATTTAAAAGGATTTGTAATAGGCACCACTACTGCAGTATTTCGCTATTGCTGCAGCTTCATTTATTTCTGCTATTTAAAATCATTCATAAGAGGCACCAGCATCACAATATTCCAGTGTTGCTGCTACTGCCAATTTAGTTTTAGCAAACTGGTTCTGCTGCCAAAGCACTGAACTGTGCTGAATTTCACCATTTGCCTGAGCTCATACTTCAGATTGTAAGTAAAACAAAACAAAACAAAAAACCCAACAAAACAAACCTGGGACAGGTCAAATGGTACAGGACACTATGGTTTGTTCTTGGCTTTTTTAGCAAGATGTAGATTTGGAACAGGCCTAATTGAGTAACATAAATTACTACTCGGTAGGGCATCTAATTGACTGCAGTTCTTTTTCTACAAATATAAGCCAACATTTTCACTACCAAATGTAGTGATTGGTGTTGTGGAGACTGAAGGATAGTGCAAAGCTAATTTTTCCTCTAGCCTCCATTATTTATACGTAGCTCAGCACTTCCTCATCCTGAGACTTGCTATAGATTTCACATATCCAAAAAAGAGCTGAAAGAGTATTGCAGCTGTGTTTATCTACTGTATCACTGGGCTTCTTTTCACTCTAATCTCACAGTTCTGAGCAACAACTCTCATCTTATGGGCAAGTAATTGAGCTCTATGATACACTGATTGATTTGCAGGGGAAATACATTAAAAGCTGGCTGGAAAAGCAAATTATTCAGGATCTTCACTCTGATTGCCTTTTGGAGCTACCACTCTAGGACCACTGAAAACATTTGCCTTAGTTCCTGTAAGTGAAGCTACAACTTAGTGTTTATGCAAAGAATGTTGACATTCTAAAATGGAAGTGAGGTTACTTGTGGAGTGCTGAGATCAGGGTGACCCGGCTGGGCGGCAGCAGGGGCAAAACAGAGCCCCTGGCAAGCTCTGCAGATCCCAGCCAACAGAGACAGTTCTGCATGGGAATGCAGAAACAGCAGCAGGGGCCTTGGGCTGGAACTGGGGTACTTGTATTAGGTGCTATTCGCCTCCACCCAGGATTCCAAAACACACAACACCCCAATTCAAGTGTAACACAAGTTTTTATAACATATCTTGGGAGGAGGGGGTTTAGGGCAACAAACCAATAGGGGTATGCTTGGGGAGGGGTCTAAGGCAGGGTATTTTATACTTGAACCAATGAAGGCGCACCAAGGAGGGGAATAAATTGAGTAAACCAATAGGTTCTAAAGAATGCAAAACTGCCAGGGAATTTTCTAGAAGAGAGGGCAGGTTGGGGAAGGATTGACATCAAGTGGGAGGAGGAGCAAGGAAGGTTCTGGGGAAAAGGGTAGGGATAGAGGAGGGGTTGGCAACTGGCAAGGGGAACAATTTGAAACTTGGCAGGGAGTGGCTGGGTAACAAACAGAAAGACTAACACTTAACAGAACCCAATAACAGCGAGGGTGCCCGTCTGATTTTAGAAACATGGGATACAAAATGGGAAACCTGTGCTGCTCCAAAAGGCAGGGGGAGGACAATACAAAGGGATAGTAAAATCCCAAATTAAACAGTGGGCATGCCAATAAAACCTTAAAAACACACTGAAACAGTTACTGTGGTTTCAGGAGTCATGAAGGCATAATTAAGGATTGCTGCTGATTCTTAGATCAGGATCAGTGAAAGACAGGACAGAGACAAAACTGATGGCACTGCCTCAGTGCAAACAGAACTTTCCAACCAATGAATTTGCCCCCATTTGGTCCTACTTTTCATATTGCTGGTTTAAAATACCCATGTTTATCAGTGTCTTATAAAAGGTATCCTTACTCTAAGAAGTGAATGTTCAAAGTGTTCATTTGAATTAAACAACTGAGCAACATCTTCTGTAAACTGATGTTGTAACAGTTATGTTTTGTTTTCTTTATAGTCAGGTGGAAAAAGAGGATCAGGGAAGGAAATGGAAAGGGTTGGCTGAACGGAACCAGCTGATCCAGGGAAGAGGACAAGTGCTGTACTTGCAATCAAGTCCACATAAACCACAGCAAAGGCAGGAGGACAAACAAGGTCCACCAAGGCAGCAGTCTGAGGCCAAGAGCAGCAGTCACTGCTGCTGAGACCTCACCTGCACGAGTTCCACTGGAGCACCTGCTGGGGAGCAGAGCTTGTTCTTCATTTCCATGTCCAACCATAACAGCCACACTCCTGCTGCTATTCAGAGAACAGGGATAGATTCTGGGGTTTGTTAGGTTTTAAATAGTTTCCAATTTCAGGCCTAATAGAAGGCAAAACAGAAAATATCAGATATAATAGGACTTAAAAATGGAAATATGGAAGAACACTATGTTATACTCATGTTCCCTATTGCCTTTTTACAGCAAAGTCTTTACAAACATGTAAACACATCTTTTTCCCCCAATGAAAAAATTAAAAAACCCTAGCTTATAACCTGCAAGAAAAGCTTTAAAACCAAGGCAAACCTGATTCCTGCAAACAGAAAATGTTCCAGTTTGGGGAGCATAAATATTTAATTGCCTTGAGCATGTCTTAGAAGCTCAGATTTACTCAAAATAGTGTCAACAGCAAACAAAACTGCAAAACAATTTCTTTTAGCAAGAAACACCTAGTGAAAAAAAAGTGTTTTCTTATCTTTCACTGTTTTACTTGATGTCTGAATGCTGTAACTCCGACTCTTGTAACAGCATCAGTGGGGAGAGAGATGATAAACACTCCTTCTGTTATTTGATTGACTGCAAGGTTTTGACATGTACAGTATTAATAAAAATCATTTCTTCTCACAGGGTCTTGTTAGAATAACAAGCTGGTAGCTTGGTATATGTTTAAGAAACATTTGAAGCAGTCGAACAAAACCTTCATAAAAAAAGGTATGCATCTACTGCTGAGTACCAGATATACATATATGTACATGCATACACACACATATATATACATAAAAAACTTCCCAATGCCTTGCTCTAAATATTAGACAACTGGCTACAAGATTTCGATTTGTTAGGTTATTGACTGTTAAGTGAATCCTGTTTGATAATTAATGTCACCGGGGACTATAAATAATTAAATATACATTGCCTCATCTTTAATAACTTGACTTCAATAAGAAAATTTAAAATCAAAAGAAAAAAAAACAATTTCAAGTACACTTATTTTAAGTAATTGCACCAGTAAATAGTAAGACCTTATACACAGTTAAATGACCAGCATTTAACTTATATAATCATAACATTACTGCAATTATAGGTGTCATGACTTCAAGAGTTTGTCTGATTGTAATATCCAAGGATTACTTGCTAAATAACACAAAATCATTTGTCTGATTAAGTCTTGGTTTAAGAA